>NC_081185.1:22892657-23157174 GCF_029867415.1 Vicia villosa
TCAATTGGCATTTCTTCAAATCAATTGGAACAATTAAAAAAATGTTCCCTAAGCGATTAGGACAGAGCCTTAATGATGGAAAACTGCTAAATATATTTCCTTTCCTTTTTGAGCTTGCTAATCAATTAGTTTAGGCTTACCAATTGATTGGTGCATGTTGTCAATCAATTGGCAAGGCATAATTGGCCCTAAAACTTTTTCCTTTTTTGTGCCAACCTCTAGCCTACAAATAGAGGTCTCTTCCCACATATTTTCACATATAGAAATGTAATTTTATTTCTCACTTCTCACTCCCTCCCACTAAAAAAATTCTTTTGTATACTTTCTCTCACTAAAATTTTAGTCATAGTGATTTCCGTGAACGTCATTTTGTGAGTAAGTTGAAACTCTAGAAGGTTAGTTTTGTAAGTTCACCAAGGAAGTCTTGTTTTTACCTTGTGTAGCGGTGAAATTGGTGAGACTAAAGACATGGGAAAGACTTAGCTCATTTTATTTCAAACAGAGTCACCACTGTGCTTTATTGTTTCCAAAAGGAATGAGAGAAAGAGCGAATAAAACCCACAAAAGTTTTTAAAATCAAAACTAATAAAATTATCAGAGATTTGGGTAAGGGGGTTTGTTATACAAGGGGAAGGTTTTAAGCACCCCTCATATCCATGGTACTCCATAGGAACCTCTTTGAAAATGTTATTGTTTTTGTGTACATCTTTTGAAAAAAACATATGTGAATTTGTTGAAAAAGAGTGTGGGGATGGGAAAAGAAGTTTTTAAAAGTGAGCTCGATAAGACATCGCATATTAGGCCTATATAACCCTTTAACAATAGGGAAGTCAGAGCTTTTGTAGTTCCTCTTAAAAGGAAAATAAAAGGGCCAAAGCGGCCAAAATCTTTTTGGGTGTTGAGTTTTAACAATACTAAGTACAAAAATAAAAGAGATTGGAAAATAGATTGAGTAACTTGACAATTTTAGTCAATACCATTCAAATTCCTTTGGATTTTTCAAAAACAACTTAAGAAATCAATATCTTGGAAATGATAACACTTAAATGTATTGAATTTTTAGCTTGATTTACATCAATCATTTCGCTATTTTATTTTAATTGAATTATTTTATGTTGGTATTACGCTGGTATCTGTTTATTTTGCAGATATTTAATTAATCTAATACTTTGTGAGGAAATGAAGAAATGGGGGTATAAAAGTAGCAAAAAGGCCAAAAGAAAAGAACAAACAAAAGCAGCCCAGCCCAACAATGAAGTGAGCACGTGGCCCACTAACACAAAGAGCCTGTGACGACCGTCACAAAGGCTTGACGAACGGCATGAGGTGTTGCACCCCAATTTTTGACCACTGAGATCCAATCATATCTTAAATATTAGTATCATCATTGTCACTATAATCATCATGTATTTATCATTTATTAACCCAAAAATACAAAAAAATTGTTGTTTGTTGCTTGTGATCCTAAATAGGGGATTGATCAAGAAGAGATTGGGAAAATTAGGGTTTTGAGACCCACAAAGAAAACCAACATTCCTCTATGATTCAAGGGATTCTCTAATCAATACCAAGGTCCATGAATGGGTCAATGCAAGATCAATCACCTTCAAGTTCATTAGAAGCTCCAATTAGGGTTTTTGACCTAATTTCACTAGAGGGTTGACTTTTAATCAGAAGATGGTTCCAAGACTCAATATATGATTCAAGGGCATCCAAATCAACATGATAGTCCATCCATATCATTCATTTGAAAAGGAGAGCTTGATTCATTGGGAAATCACAAAACAACAATTCATTTGGAAAAAGTCAACTATGCAAGTCAACCTTTGACTTTTGACAAAAAATAGTCAACTATGGACTTTTAAGGATCCAAATCATCATCATATGGATATTGAATACATTTGATCAAAGAAAATTCAAAGAATTCATTAAGAATAAAAAAGTCAACAAAAAGTCAAATTAGGGTTTTTAAGTGTATTTTGACCTAATTCATGGATCTCCAAATTTTTCCCACACACTAAAAAATCTCCCAACATGAAAGTTGTAGATCTTGGCATAAAAACAACTTATCACATTGGAAATTTTTTCAAAAAGTGATTATTTTGAGAGATATGGAATTAAGAAGATAATTTTCAAAGACTTAGAAAAGTTTTCAAATGTTTTACTTGGATTTTTTTCCTAACTTTATGACCATTTTTCTCAATGATCCAAAAAGAGTTTGAGGAAACTTTCAACTACTCATTTGAAGTATGTAGCAAGGGCTTTCCAAAGAGATAAGTAGCATGAAATTTCATGGCTTGAACAAGGAGATACGATTTTGTCAACATGCCACCATGAACACTTGAAAAATGATGAAGAACATGAAGAACAAGTTTGAATTTGACCAAAATCTGAAAGAATCTTCAAAGTAAAGCCCCTCTAACTTGTTTAAGAGGTCATAAATAGAAGATTACACACTCTTTAGGGCTATGATCCAAGTGCTTAAGCCATTAACCATTGAATCATTCCATTTCAAGCATAAAGGTTACACTTCCATTCTAGTAAAGTGAATTTAATCACCAACAACTCTTGCATTGAGCTCCCAACTTGTTTCTTCTGCACCAAAAGTAATTCAAATCCCACAAACAAGCCTCTAAGTTCATATCAAAGTCATAGCAAGCATTCTTAAAGTTTGTACCATCCATTGAAACCATAACTTTCTCATTTCTTCACAAACAAGCAAGATGGTACAAGATCACATGTGAGCTTCAAACTTCTGAGTTTTTTCCCTCCACAAACCCTAAATATTGCCTATAAATAGAGGGCATCACTCTCTTGATCAATTACACCAGAATTCTCCAAGTCCACCTTCACTTGAAATTCTCCATTTCTTGATCTTTTCACTTTTATAGTGAATTCTTGTTCTAAGAGTTCTGGGTGTCAACCAATGGTTTAGACAACTTCTAAACATCATTTAGAATGTGTATATACCTTCCTTAGCCTTTCAAAGCTTCCAAAACTAAGAATCACTTTTCAACCTCCATTAAAGGTCTTTTTAAGGTTTTAACTTGCCATTTTTCAAACCAAACACTTCTAAACCAAATTAACCTTTCAAACAACTTCCAATCATCATATAGAAGCTGTATAATACCTCCAAACATTTACCAAACACACACAATCCAAAATCACCATTCAAATTTTCCTTAAAGTGAACCTTTGAACCTAACTTGCCAAAACCAAATTTGCTCGTGCATTTTTTGGCCTTTTATGTTTGTTAGCTTCTAAACATCATATTGAAGCTAACCAAACATTGTTTGTGGATCTATAACACCATTTTCATAGTGCACTCACCATAAATTTTCCAGGTTCAAGGTGAAATCGTTTTTTTAGTTGCAGGCACTTTCAAGACTTTTTTAGCATTGCAAAAGCTTCCTGAGGGTTCAAAGAAGCTGTTTGGATCATTGAGGCATTCCCAGGTCCACTGAATTGCTCTACCCGAAGCCATTTTCAAAGGTATGTGAGCTTGAACTTGAGTCCCTTGATTGGGACTCCATTGATGCATTTGTGGACACCAAAATGCTTGTTATTATGTGCTGATCAATAGCCCTAAGCTATTAGAGATTTATTGTTTATGTTAAACATTTAATTTTAAAATTGGTTTTTTAGGATTCATACGAATTTTTCACAAATTCGTGTTAATCTTTGAGTGTTAATTCTTGTTAGATATCTGGCTGTGTTCGTGTTTGAAAATAGATCAGAATGCATGTTTATTTTGTTGAAAATGATCAAGTTTTGGCAATTTTCGAAATTCACCATTGATGGTTGTTGTTGAGTTCGCGTGAGGAAGATGAACATGGCTGGGAAATTTGAATTCTGTTTGGCACGCAGTTTGGAAATATAATCAATTGGAGTTCTGTTGTTAACGACTACATCGTTATAGCACACATGGTTACAGCGCGCCACTTAGTTCTCTTGCCCATCAAGTCTGGGGTTCGAATCCCCCTCGCCCCAGACTTTTGTTTATTTTCTGCATTTTATGTTAACCTTGCTTCTTCACATGTTATGCATTGGTTTCCTTCCTCTTTCACCACACGCATGTGGCAGTGTAAGTTGATGTTTTGGTTACTGATTCCTAGGGCGTGGGTTCAAATCCCTTGGAAGACAAAACTTATATTTTTACCATTAATCTTATCATTTTTCTTCACATCTTTAGAAAATCATAACAAGTTGAAAAATGCTTATTTTTAAGTGATTCTTTTTCCAATGTGTTATTTAGCTTTTTATCACAATTTAAAAATCCAAAAAATATTATTTATTTTATATTTAAAAATTAATTGAAAATCATGTCTTTTATGTTATAAAATCAAGTTGAAAAATCATTTTTCTTTTAATATTTTCTTCAAGTGAGTTTTATATAACTTTGTGAATACTTGTTTATGGTTAGGTTAGAGTGTCTTTCACTTATCTATGTACCCTTAGACCATTTCTCTTAAAGAAATTGGTATTTAGCGATCAAAATCAATTAGGTTTAGGTGTTTATGTTTAGCCCTAATTTAAAACCCTAATTAAAAAAAAGAACCTTAGGTTTAAAATCCTAACCAAAAAAATTGCAACATGTTGATCTTTGTTTATCCATGTCTATTTGTATTTGTACATACTTGTTGATTTCTTTTAATCCATGTATTGTACTTAATTGTTATTTTGATCATATCTTCTTCATTCATCTTATGTTTTGTTCATCTAACCCTATATTGATTCATTATAGCAATCATTCATCATTCATACATGAGTTTGAATCCAAGGGTTTAGATACATTCATCTCTCTAACTTATTGATTATCATACTCACTTGTTTGTTCTTGTGCCACATGATATCACCCACACACTTGAGGTATTCATTGTTAATTGCTTAAGTTAGTTGTTTTGTCCAAAAGGATGGGAATGATATTGACTAAATTGTCAAGGTACTTAAATTCTTCTCCAATCTCTTTTATTTTTGTGTTAAGTATTGTTAAAGCTTTTCACTTGTTTATGGTTTAGTATTGTTAAAGCTTAACCAAACCCTTTTGTTTTGAAACCTTGGTACTAAGATTAGAATTATTCCCGGTGAAACTATTTTTAATCCATTGATCTTGTTAAAACTTGATCCTTTGTTTTTAAACCTTGGTGTTAAGAGATGAATTATTCCCGGTGAAACTTCTCTTAACCCATTGACTTTGTATTTTAAAGCTTGGTCTTTTCTTTTAGTTTTAAAATTTGTTAAGTATTTTAAAGCTTAACCTTTTAAAACTTATTAGGTATTTTAAAGCCTAATTCCTTTTTTAAAATTGTTAAGTATTTTAAAGCCTAATCCTTTTTTTCAAAATATTTTGTTAACTATTGTTAAAGCTTAACCCCAAAAAGATTTTGGACACTTTGGACCCCTTTTTTTCTTTTTAAAAGAGGAACTACAAAACCTCTGACTTCCCTATTGCACTTAAGGGGTATGTAGGCCTAAGATGCGATATCTTATCGAGCTCACTTTCAAAAACTTCTCTTCCCATTCCCACCCTCTATTTCAAACAAGTTTTTCACATAGGATTTTCAAAAAAGGTATGTAAAAAAACAAAAACAATAACACAAAACAAAGAGGTTCCCATGGATTACCATGGATATGAGGGGTGCTTAAAAAATTCCCCTTGTATAACAAACCCTCCGTAGCCAGATCTCTGATAAGTTTATTAGTTTTGATTTTAAAAACTTCTGTGGGTTTTATTCGTTCTTTCACCCATTCCTTTTTGGAAACAATAAAGCGTGGTGGCGACTCTATTTAAAAACGAGCTAAGTCTTTCCAATAACTCTAGTCTCACCAATTTGACCGCTACAGGAGGTCATATTGACCAAGTGACGCATGTCACTTAGGGCTTGCCGAGCGGCATTCCTTCAGGGCCCATACCAAAGACGCATGTCTCCAAGAATTGTTCAAAACCAAGGCCCACGTCTCCAACTAACATGCCAAGTCTCCACTTGAGACGCCTATCTCTGTCTCAAGACTCCCTCTCTTCACGTCTCCTACTTTCATGCATCACACGAGGTCAACAATGAAGAGATCCAACAAAGCCACGTTCTCCTACAATTTCTCAATAAACATTTTGTACGAAGGCTATAAATATACCCTTCATTCAGTGTGCAAGGGTCGGAATTTTTTACCGAACAATCGCAATTTATTTTGTTCTTCTATTTTCGTTTCTTAGTTTTAAGCTTTCTTATTTTTCTATTCAGCAATTTTAATTCTAGTATTGTTTTCAATTCTCGTTCGTCTTTTCTCTCAACAATTTCTACACCGGAAATTGTTGTGAACCTTTAACTGGTCTAACCTTACGTTAGATCCAAGTCTTTTATTTCCTTGATTTATTTTCTGCCGAATAATTAATTGAAGGGCGATCCAACTGACCTGTGGTGGAAATTTTAGTACTTGAAGATTTAATTCCAGTTCATTTTATTATTCAGGTTTCATATTTATAATAGCTTTGATTTATTTAATATTATTGCATGCTATCTGTCCGAATGTTATCGAATATGCCTGAATATATTAATTACGATTGTTTATTGCTGGAGCGGTAAAGCGGCAAGCAAAAAGTAATAGGTATTATTTATTACCGGGTGATATAGGTTATATCGTATCGTAGTCCACGGAGATTGGTGAGAAAAACTGCCGTTCGACTATCTCGCGTTCTAAGTTTCATGATTGGGTGCGGAAAGGTAAATGCGGGAAAAGTAAATAAAAGCAATTAAACAATCTCAATAGTCTAAGATAAATAGTTATGGAATTGCATTTAGTTCTACCCGTCGAATACTTAAATCTTAAAATCTTATCGCAACACACTCACAATACGCATCAAAATCATCAGGCATCATTCGAGATGCCACATCAGTGTCCATGTCTGAAACACCGACGAAAGCTCAACCGTGCTATTTACATCAGCGATTTCCCAACTGACACAAACAACACAGAGGCATTAAACTCGACATCCATTACGATTATTAGCCCTAAATCCTTGTCTGAAATCTAGAAACTAACAGTTATTATTCCTAATCAAGATCTATGATGTCTATTTCTACAACAACACAAATCCAGAGCATTTAAGCAAAAAGATCAAGAACAACAACAATGATGATTTGTAAAGCAACTATATAAAAGATCCCAAGATCAACAAATATACATACAAGAGAGGAAAAATATACATACAAACCCCACCAATGGAATGGGTCATAGGGAAGAAAGAAGATGAACCGAAAACTCTCACCGTGTCAATGGTGTTTCCTAAGCCTCTAGACTATCAAAAATGAATCAGAGCTCTTCCACGGGGGAAAGAGGTGATAAAACCCTAAAAAATAAGTTTTGAACTATAAATACAAAAATTGAAAAATCGCAGACCGCGCTAAGCACGCCTACCGCGCTTAGCGCGCTGTCCTTTATTTTTCTTAAACCGTCTGAGCGTGCTTAGCGCCACATACCCGCGCTAAGCGCCCTACTTTCTTCCAGACTTGGTCTTCAAAATTTCCAGACCGTGCTTAGCGCCAAAAAAGCACGCTAAGCGGGTTCAACAGAACAACAACTTTTGTTTCTTCAAAAACGCGTTCGCCGCCGTGTCTTCGATACTTTATTCCTCAAAGCTTCGAACACACATAAATACCTACAAAAAGACAACAAAACTATCAAACGGTATATATTTACACGAAAACGTAAAAAAACACAAACGATACAAGTATACACAAAAACGGGGAATTATTCAAACGGTATTACAAAAAGTATCGATAAGTGCCACTATTTACATACACAAAATAACTACAATTTGGCACTTATCATTTATGCATGTTTGATTTAATGAGTATGTTTAGTTAAATCAATCTGGTATCGATATGTAAATTAATCTAACCGAAGGGATCCGAAATAAACTGGCCTAAATAATGTTTTATTGAAAATCACCTTTTTCTGGTTTTAGTGTCTAATTGAATTTATAAAAGTTTATAAAATCAACAGAGCGAAAGTTTGAGATTTTAGAATTGGACTAAGGTTAAAAATCAACAGAGCGAGAGTTTGAGATATTTAACCGGATAGTAGACACTGGACATTAGTTTCAAGTAGGGGTGGCAAAACGGGCCGCCCGCCCCGCCCGCCGCCCGCCCCGCTTTATGCCCGCCAAAAAACGAGCGGGGCGGGCATGCCCGCCAAATAAAATGGGCATCAAAATCATGTCCGCCCCGCCAAGATGGCGGGTTGGCGGGCGGCGGGCTTACCCGCCTATTTTTATTTATATTATTTCAATAGATTAATATGCTTTTTTTACCTTTTAATTAAACTTTTAACTTATTTTTTAAAATAATTTTTTATAAAAGTAATTTTTTAACAAATTTACTCTAAAAAATATTAAATATATTTATAAATAAATGTATAAAATAAACCATCAAGAATTGCAATTACTGGAATAAACTAAAAAAAGAGTGAGTTTTGGAGGAGGAGCGGGTTTTGGCGGGGCGGGTATGGCGGGCGGCGGATTTTGGCGGGGCGGGCTTTGGCGAGCGGCGAGCCTAAAATCCCAACCCAACCCGCCAATTTTTGGCGGGTGCGCGGGCGGCCCGGCGGGCCCCAGCCCGTTTTGCCACCCCTAGTTTCAAGGACAGCGAGAGCGTATTAAAACTTATTAGGTATTTATTTATTTTCAAAAAGTGTTTTTAAACTCGGCGGGACAGCGAGAGCGTACGTTAAGGAATATTAGCATAATCTAAGTCAACAGAGCGAGAGTTTGAGACGAGGGTTTTTAATTAAATAATATTTACATGAAAAAGGCATTTTATTAATTCTGTTGTTTTCAAAAAGCATTTCTAAATCTGATGTGACAGCGAGAGCATACATTATGAGTTAGGATCGTAGTCTAAGTCAATAGAGCGAGAGTTTGAGAGGATGACTTTTAAACGGACATATTTAATAAAGATATTTGATTTGATAAAGAACCTGGCCAATGGAACTTTGGATCACCTAAGTTAGACGAATTACATACCGGTATCCGTTTATTAATATTTTATGTAGATTTAGTTTTATTTCCCTCCTAAAACATAATTAAAATATCGCTAGCCTTAACTTTACAAAGCAACGATAGAATACAGAAGGTTGACATTGGTCCCTGTGGATTCTATATCTTTTAAAACTACACGTCACGACTGTGCACTTGCAGTCTCCTAATTTATAGACACATAAAGGCGCGATCAAGTTTTTGGCGCCGTTGCCGGGGAACAAAGTCAATATTGTTATTCCGCTGTTGCACCGTATAGACTATGACATTCTATTTTCAACTACTATGTATCACCCACATTTCTTCTACAACCTCCACTCCTAGTATTTCGAGGAATCACCTGGATCCTATAAATCCGATCTCGAAATACTATTGGAGAATTTCAATGCTGCGCCACCAATTCATTCTCACCCAAATTACCTCTGCAACTCCCAATCTCAACATTTCGAGGCACCACAAGAAAAGAGTGATGACGAGTTCGAGGAGAGTTTCAGTGAGAAAAGAGTGGAGATTGAGAAAAATCCACCAACACCATCTAAAAGGGAGGTTGCAGAAGAGGTAGAGAAGGAAGCACCTATTGTTGTTCCTCCTCCCTATACCCCACCGATTCCCTTCCCGCAAAGTTTTGTGGAAGCTAATGTAGACTCCTGATCCAAAATGTACGTGGAGGTATGGGAAAATATCGACACCAATACAAGCTTGTTTGAAGTCTCCCATAAAAAGAGGAAGTTAGAGGACCACGAAACTAGGGATATCATTTATATTAAGAGGGTAAGATTAGCATTTGTGGTGGTGGATAATATCAATAAGCCCAAACTTGAAAAGCTAATACTTAGGATAGATCCAGAACCACCACCACAAATTCAAAAGAATGAACCACCCCACAGAAGAAAGAAAAGAAAAGGTGATGGATATGTGAGATGGCTCGATAAGTGGCCATGGAAAACAACGATTACTAAAAGTTCAACCGAGGAGTCATTCTCGAGAGAACCACCTTGAGTGCTTCACTCTTAAGTCGTCGATGTTAAACAAGCGCTGTGTGGGAGGCAACCCATAAGTTTTTATTTCATTCTTTTTCTCATTTTCATTTTTTCTATTTTATGTCAATCTTTTTCAGTTATTTTAAAATTTCATTCGATTACCTATGCATTCCTTATATTGATACTATTACACTGCTCCCACAAAATATCGATAATTATATTGACAGTCGATTTTACCTCAAATCAATTATTCGCGCTTACATTACTAATATTATTGAGTTTTGTACTAGCTATATTTTACTCTTCCTATCAGTATACTAAATTAATATTTTCTATAATTTCCTAATTGATCTACACATTATTATTATTATTAAATATATATATATATATATATATATATATATATATATATATATATATATATATATATATATATATGTATCCGTAGCAGGCAAGATGACAACATAGGCTTATTTTTGTCCAATAATGTTACATGCAATGGTCAAATAAGGCCTTATACGCAAGCCTGTCGTCTTTCAACTCGTGATACCTTGTCTTCATTCCCACCGGTCTACCTCTTGTCGTTCGTCATAGCATAATCAGCCTATGCCGACCGCCATGTCATAAACCTGCCGACTGACAGCCTTGTTCTTCCCGTGACGGATGTCACAGAGCTTGTCCCCCACGCAATGTGATGATGTCCCACGCATGTGATGAAGTTCCAGGCAAATTTTCAGCTTTTCTCTTGACATGCATTGAGCTATATTTATTTGTTTTGACCTAAGACTTTGACCACCACTATTCACTCATTCTTTTATCATTTCCATACACCACATTCTTTTATAATTTTCATTATTAAAAACCCACTACCACACATTTATATTTTATAACTCCTATAACTTTCAACTTTCAAAATTCTAAACCATTACTACACATTCATTACCCACTCATAACTTCTCTCTATTTAAACCCCTTCTTCCATCAACCTCATTCCATCACACCTATTTTTCTTTCACTACACAAACACCATATCTTTTCCTATCTTTGTCAAAATTCTATCATGGCCAACCAAGAAGGACCCGACATGAATCATCTCGTGCTCCGTCAAGGTGAAGCAGGCGAACTCCAACGAGAAAAATATCGAAAATTTTATCGAAGAGGATTTACATCCACATGCTATATCGACAACAACTTCTTGCGCGATCTAGGGTTGCTTAACAATGTGCAAGGTTTGCTCGACAAGGTAGGCCTGAGTTTCGTGAGCACGATGAATTTACCTACTTATGAGGCTCTAACTTTGAAGTTCCTGAGTTCCTACGCTTACCTCACTCCCGACGATGCTGATGAACATCTCATTGGAGCAATCACGTTTCAAATGTTTAACCAAGAACATACGCTGCACCGGGATGCGTTAAGTGAAATGTTTCGTTTCCCTCATGGAGACAATGTGCAATACCGTATTCCCCCAGGAATGGAATGGGGCCGAATGTCATATAAATTTTGGGAAAGAATATCCGGTGAACAAAATGTCGCTCCCAAGGGATGCTGTTCAACCCACATCCACAATCCAAACATTCGTTACCTTCACCGCACTATGGCCAACACTTTTTTTTGGGAGGACCAACAACAACAAGGTTAACACCAAGGAGTTGTACGTCCTTCACTGTGATTTCCTTCCAAACCTCCGTTTAAACCCCATCACCTTCTTGATGGCTTATATTCAAAATCTTGTATCAAGAGATGGGATTGTGCCCTTCTGTATTGGAGGCATTGTCACCGCCATCGCAGTTAACCTAAACTAGGGAAGAAGAATTCGGATCCTACCATCACTGCCAGCAAAATTCATGGACATAAACAATTATAGTGCTGGTCGTCTGATCAAAGTAAGAAGAGCTGGAGGTTACCATCTGATGGTGAAGAATGCAAAAGTTAGAAGCATCATTTTGCCAAATCCTGGTCGTACAAATTTAAACAATCTTGACAACTAACTTTACGACCTTAACGCTCCCGGAGCCCGGTATGAATGGGAAAGGTAACCAAGGTGATGATAGTTGATGAAATTAAAGAAGAATTAGAGCAGCAAGCGCCTCAACCAAACGTTTAACCTCCCGAGGCCCAACCACAAAATGCCAATCAACCAGCCACCCTTGACGCAATTTATGCCGCAATATTGCAGCAAAACCAACTGTGTAATTAGCATTACCAAAACTTTGAGACGCGCCAAGGTGAGATGATGAACCTCATGCAACAGATGCAAAGAGATCAACACGACTA
This sequence comes from Vicia villosa, assembly GCF_029867415.1. Lineage (NCBI taxonomy): Eukaryota > Viridiplantae > Streptophyta > Magnoliopsida > Fabales > Fabaceae > Vicia > Vicia villosa. The sequence goes on from NC_081185.1 coordinate 22,904,943, forward strand.
TGCTCAAAGGCACGATCAAAGTATGCTAGAATTCACCGCAGGGATGACAACAGATATGAGATCTTTAACACTCCGTGTTGAAGGTCTACATGATGTTGTTTCTCGTGGTTATGAAGATGAATCTTCTAGAAGTGGCGGACAAGCGCGTGGAAGACCAAGGACTCTTGGCATATTTCATGGACGAGGCGAGGAAGAATGAGTATTTTAGTTTCCAGCTTCCTTTTTCATCTTTTGTCAATACATTGAGGACAATGTATGATTTAAGTATGGGGGAGGAAGTACTTCCGTTTTTCTTTTAATTTTTATATTTCCTTTGTAATTTCCCTTCCATTTATTTCCATTTAGTAAAATTTGTGTTTTATCAAGTTATTTATGCAACATTTGTGATGTTCTGATTCCCTTATTTTATTGAGCCCCAACAAAAAAATTCAGTTTAATGCATAACTTGACCCACTCGACGAGTATGTAGGTTGCCAAATTTTAAAAAATACTAGTTAGAAAATTTTAGCAAGATTTGACGAAATCACTACCATTTAGACACTCTACAACCCCATAGTATAATAAACTAGTTCAAATACCTATTATTCCAAAACCCTGAGCTTTAGTTTTGAAGTAACATCAAGTAGTTTATTTAGCAGTCGACACTGTCTTCAACACAAACTACGCAGAAAGTCGATGAATATAAGTGGATGATCTCGGTAAATTATTAGAGAAATGTTACATGCTTTATGAAAACAGGAAACGTACCAATTAAATTGGGCGACCCTCACTCGTTCGTTCAATCCAACGGATGCAAGCCTTACAAAGTAACATAAGAATCCATTGTTAGGTGGTTCAAAAGCATTTGGTACTGAACTTGGTAAGGAAGACTACGGTCTGATCCCCCGCATCTTGCAATTAGATAGAGAAGGTTGCCACATTATTGTGCCAGAAACCATGGTGTTAAAAAGATCATAACCACTAACGGCTGTTCTGCTACGTGCGTGTAAGGATAAAGGGCTTAATGTGATTGCGCTAGAATGAAATGGGTGAAACAAGATGATTACTTGGGGTGAGCTATAATAGCATCTGCAACTAGTTTACGTAAGATGGGATTATCTAGTGTCATTTCCATAGTGCTGGAGTATAAATTTAGCTTTTGATTCTCTAACAAAAACACCATGCAACCATGTATAAGTTAATTTATGTCATGTATGTGCATCTGACCAATGTTTAGAAAGACATCGTACTGAGCATTTGCTTGAGGACAAGCAAAGTTCAAGTATGGGGGAGTTTGATAACACTTAAATGTATTGTATTTTTAGCTTGATTTACATCAATTATTTCCTTATTTTATTTTAATTGAATTATTTTATGTTGGTATTACGCTGATAATTGTTTATTTTGCAGATATTTAATTAATCGAAGACTTTGTGAGGAAATGAAGAAATGGGGGTATAAAAGTAGCAGAAAAGCAAAAAGTAAAGAACAAACAAAAACAGCCCAACCCAACAATGAAGTGAGCACGTGGCCCAATAACACAAAGAGTCTGTGACGACCGTCACAAAGGCTTGACGAAAGGCAGGAGGTCACATTGACCAAGTGACGCACGTCACTTTGGGCTTTCCGAGCGGCATTCCTTCGTGGCCCATACCAAAGACGCACGCCTCCAAGAATTGTTCAAACCCAAGGCCCACGTCTCCAACTAACATGCCACGTCTTCACTTGAGACACCCATGTCTGTCTCAAGACTCCCTCTTTTCACGTCTCCTAATTTCATGCATCACACGAGGTCAACAATGAAGAGATCCAACAAAGCCACGTTCTCCTACAATTTCTCAACAAACATTTTGTACGAAGGATATAAATAGACCCTTCATCAAGTGTGCAAGGGTCGACATTTTTTACCGAACAATCGCAATTTATTTTGTTCTTCTATTTTCGTTTCTTAGTTTTAAGCTTTCTTATTTTTCTATTCAACAATTTTAATTCTAGTATTGTTTTCAATTCTTGTTCATCTTTTCTCACAACAATTTCTACACCGGAAATTGTTGTGAACCTTTAACTGATCTAACCTTACGTTAGATCCAAGTCTTTTATTTCCTTAATTTATTTTTTGCCGAATAATTAATTGAAGGGCGATCCAACTGACCTGTGGTGGAAAGTTCAGTACTTGAAGATTTAATTTCAGTTCAGTTTATTACTCAGGTTTCATATTTATAATAGCTTTGATTTATTTAATATTATTGCATGCTATCTGTCTGAATGTTATCGAATATGCCTGAATATATTAATTACGATGTTTATGCATGTTTGATTTAATGAGTATGTTTAGTTAAATCGATCTGGTATCGGTATGTAAATTAATCTAACCGAAGGGATCTGAAATAAACTGGCCTAAATAATGTTTTATTGAAAATCACCTTTTTCTGGTTTTAGTGTCAAATTGAATTTATAAAAGTTTATAAAATCAACCGAGCGAAAGTTTGAGATTTTAGAATTGGACTACGGTTAGAAATCAATAGAGCGAAAGTTTGAGATATTTAACCGGATAGTAGACACTGGACATTAGTTTTAAGGACAGCAAGAGCGTATTAAAACTGATTAGATATTTATTTATTTTCAAAAAGTGCTTTTAAACTCGGTGGGACAGCGAGAGTGTACTTTAGGGAATATTAGCATAATCTAAGTCAACAGAGCGAGAGTTTGAGACGAGGGTTTTTAATTAAATAATATTTACATGAAAAAGGCATTTTATTAATTCTGTTGTTTTCAAAAAGCGTTTGTCGCTACCGCGAAAATTAACAGAGTCGCCACTAACATATTTATCCTGAAAAGGAAGGGAATGCCAGCAAACCACAAAACAAAAAAACGGTCTCACGACAAGAGAAGAGGGTAAGGGAGTCGGTTACGCGAGGGGAAGGTATTAGCACCCCTCGCGCCCATCGTACTCGATGGTATCCACGCTAGTGTCTAAATCTATGGGTGTGTAACAAATCTACGCTAATCTGGACTAAAATGAATGCAGAATGTAGGGAAAAGAAAGGATTGTGCTCGCACGGGCCCTACCCCGCTGCCTACGTATCCGTTTTGCGGAATCAGAGGTACCGTAGCTCGGCTAACTAGTTTTTGTTTGTTTTGTGTTTTTTAGATGAACAAGTTACATTCACACTCCGCTGCTCGACCTTTGGAGACTTATGCTGGGAATGGAGCGGAAATAAAAAGCTCTTAAGAAAAGAAAATCAAAGAGTGTGGTTTGTGTTTTAAAGAATGCATGAGGAAAACCTAAGCTAAAGGGGGGAAGCTTGCTACCTAATGTTATCATACAAAGGGTACAAGTCTAAGCTAAGCTAGCAACCTACGAGGAAAGGGGGAAGCACACAAGAATATCACACAAACGAGCATCCGCTCGTAAAGCAAGCAAACCAACGGTACTGACCGAATGGTAGAAAAACGGTCCCGCCATAGCCAAGGGGAGCAGCTCAACCCAAGTCAACCAAGCATCAGACCTCGCGAAAATGATCGGGCCATAGACAAGAGGGCGGACCCTTCTCAGCAACCAAGCCGTCACGGATCGTAAAGAAAAACGGTGCGTGCGTACACCGAGCATCAACGTCGAGCGACGCGAGCTATAAGAAAGGCGGGGGTCCGGCTACATGAACCCTTTTCCTGACATACTCGATAACAAGATCTTGTGCAGGTTCAGAAGCGAGCCACGCGTAGCGTGCGCATACCAAACGGACTCGATGAGACTAGGCGGGGGTTGATTGCTAACCCTTTCCGCATGCCTTCCATGAGGACTTAACGGAGTGCCATATAGGACTTATTACACCGTGACTCCCTACCGCAAAGCACAAATGTAAACACACCAACAAAAACAGAGCCTCTTTCGAGGGCTTGGCCAGATGCATGTCTAGGTCCTACTTCTCATGTTAAAGGATGATGCGAGAAAGCGGTAAAGTGCGAGAAAAGTAAAATGAAATGGGATCAATACCAAACGGATGATGATCCGTAAACTAGAGCGAATCAAAGCGAAGAAACTAAGAATCCCGCGAGCGAGCTAGCAAAGCAAAAGCAAATGGTCAGCACACCGATTAGCCACAAAAGCGCACAACGATCAACGTATGCATCAAGCATGATCACAATACACCTGCAAGAGGAACAAGCAAACCAAACAAGCAGATATAAAGTAATAGTGATCGTGTCTCCCGGATGAGAACACGATACGAGTGAATAGGATTGTGTTCCGCAAGTGAAACGGAACACACAAGCAACAAATGCCGATCGGTGACTATCCAAGAGCCTTGCACACTAGCACACAAGTTAGAGATAACAAACATCGCAATCGGAATTGCGTTATTACCATAAAACGAAAGGAAATCGACAAGTAAGGTAAACATGAAATGGACAATGAAAAATCATAGAGAAAACAAACATGAATGATCTACAAATTAATGAACATCAAACATCTAGCAAGATAGTACGTCTCATAAGCTTTCCAACGATACAAAGAACGAGCAAATCGGAGTTACGAGCAAAAAGTTATGCAAGTTTGAAGTTAGAAAAGAAAAACACAAAATTTGCACACAGGAACCGGTTCCCACCTAGGGACAACCCGGTTCCTGGTACTAAAAACCAGAGGCATAAAACTGGGAACCGGTTCCCACCTAGGGACAACCCGGTTCCTGGTACTAAATCACAGAGGCAGAAAACTGGGAACCGGTTCCCACCTAGGGACAACCCGGTTCCTAGTACTAAATCACAGAGGGGAAAAACAACGCAGGAACCGGTTCCCACCTAGGGACAACCCGGTTCCTGGTACTAAAACACAGAAAACCAGCAATTTTGGATGGAGTGGGAACCGGTTCCCGCCTGGGACAACCCGGTTCCTGGCGTAGCAAAACAGGTTTTTATGCATTTTTAAGGCTCCGGAGCCATTCGCACTCAATCCAAAACCGTTCCAACTTGAGATTAGAGCAAACAAACATTGAAAATTCATGCCATACGTAAATCCGCGAATCAAATGAGTCACATATCAATAAACATGCTAAGTGCGACGCGTCAAGCAAGGCAAATATTAAGCAAAAGCACTACACATGCATTTGTGCAAACACTTTGAGTGCGACACAAGTAACATACATGAACATCAACAATTAAGCACACAAAACCATCCAATAATCACGAATTCGAACCTAAATATCACAATTCATCACCAACGAGCAACAATTATATGCAATCAATCATAAAATCCAAACACAATTCACATGAATACGACAAATTCGAGCAAAGTATGAACAAATTCACCGATCAATCATCATCAATTAATCAAGAACAAGAGGTAGATCTAGATCCGAATTCACATATTAATCAACAATTAAGCACTTAATTCAAGATTCGAAGGCATACCGGATAAAGATCTAACCGAAGCGCGAACACGAACACGATACGAACGCGAACACGACACGAACGCGACACGAACGCGACACGAACTCGAACGAAATCCGAAGGGAGAGGGAGTGAGGGCGCGCGAGATGCAAGGAGAAGAGGAGGAGAAATTCAAACTTCTGATCTTGATTCTTCAATCCATGTTCTTGATCTTGATGAAAATTGATGAATCTTGATGAAAGTTTTATGTGATTTGTGGTTTTGATCCAAGAGAATTGAGAGAGAATTGAGAGAAAGTGTTTGTGGAGAAACTTGGTGAATTGAAATTGTGAGAGTCCTCCCCTTTATTTGTGAAGAGCAAAATGTTTATATATTGTCAACGCGAAATGTCCAAATTGCCCTCGGTGCGTCTCATTTTGGCTCGTTTTTAAGGAAACTCGGTTCGGCTCTGAATCCTGGAACGAAACTAATGCTACTGTGAAGATGACCAAATTTGTGACTCAGTGCCGCGAGAATCGTCTCAATCCAATAAGCGATGAAGAAAATACGCCCGTTTGAATGACGAGAAACGCCGATTCATCTGGTGCGACTGTGCAGAATTTTGTGAGTACCGCTCAAAGAACTCGATGAAACCCTATCTTCGGCTCAAAATCTGAACAAGCATGTGTGACGAAGAAACGAAGCTAACAAAATTTCCGAGAAAATGCCGCCGGAATGGACTTCATACGATAAAAATCGAAGAAGTTATGAATTTTCAAACTCGGCGCGACATACTCGAAAACACACTTTTTACCGAAATAATGCGACGATCCTTAAAATTCTGGGAATTTTCCATGCATAATTGGCCTTCGGTCTGAACATACGAAATCTTGGTAATGATGGTACGGAGCTCCAGTTAAATTTTCAAGTGAATCCGACGAGCGGATTAGGAGATATGAATTTTCCGAGGTCCGAAACCCTACATTCAGCATTGTTTTTCACTATGAAATCCCAAGTAATTTGCAAATCTGGCAACCTTCCTCAAAGAATTGGCTTCCGAGCCGAACACGAAAGTTGTAGATATCGTCGAAACGGTCAGGACTAAGCGGGAACTTAGCTCATATCACCCCTCAAATATGACTTGCGAATTTTCTCTTATTTCCACTGTTTAAACCATTTTTCACACCTTATCTTCATAAACCCATGAAAACTCTTTATTATTTTTCTTCCATTTTCGAACGACGAAATAAACGTCATTAATAACTTATAGCTCAAATAAAGAGGGCAAATTTTGGGGTGCAACAGCTGCCCCTATTCAAACTTCTTGGACCTGACGAGTGAGAAACGAAAGTTTCGAACCGTTGAGGTGGAAGGAGATTGAATACTAGAATGAACTCGAAAATTTGCGCTCTTGATCAATAGAAGATTCCAACTTGCAGTAAGAAGGAAATGTACCACCCCGCAGGCGAGGAGAAAAAACTTCGATTGATCTGGATAATAAATATGCTCCAACTTGTGATAAGAAGGAACGGGCACCCACAGGCAGGGGAAACACTTCAAATGATCTGGGCATCAAGAGAAGGAACATCTCGACTGATCTGGGTATCAGGCGTAGCAGATGTCTCCGAACTTGCATCGGGATAGATGTCTTAAGTCGATCTGGGAATCGAAGGAGATACATCGGTTGATCTGGACATCAACGGGTAATAGGTATCTCTGATCTGGGAATCTGGGCAGACATCTCTTCTGATGCAATTAAATCATCAGGTAGATATTCCTACTAATCTGGGAATTAGCGGCTAGCTCCTTTGTAAGACCACGGGGATCCGGAGGCGGTTCCTTCAACTGAACTGGAAATCAGGATAGGAACAATATCTCTTCCGAACTGTGTACGCCGGGGAAAGAATGCCTTTAAACTGATCTGGACATGATGCCAGAAAATAAGTAGGACAATCTTCATCTGAAAGACAAAGTCGATCAGGCAAACATCTCCATCTGACCTGATGATATCAGTGGCTTGCTCCTTCGTAAGATCACGGGGATCCGGAGGCGGTTCCTTCAACTAATCTGAATCTGAATATTAGGATAGGAACAGATGTTTCTTCTGAACTGTGTACGCCGAGTAAAGAAAACGTCTTCAACTGATGGTTAGGCATCAGGACTGGGCAAACGAGTTTCTTCTTCTGAACGAACTAAATCGTCAGGGAGTAGATATTTCCAACTGATCTGATGTATAGAGGGCTTGCTCCTTCGTAAGATCTTGGGAGATCCGGAGGCGGTTCCTTCAAAACTGAACTGAATATCAGGATAGGAACAAATATCTTCCACCGATCTGGGGGCATCGGGAATAGGAATGTCTTTGAACTGATCTGAGCTACGTCAGAAAATAAGTAGAACAATCCTCTTCTGATTCAAAACATCAGGATAAGCGCCTGTAATGGCTAGGCGAATATTGCTCTCTAGGGAGCATTTGAATCTGGATAACTTTCTGTAAGTATAAGATTGCGCCTAAGAGGGGGGGTGAATTAGGTTTTCAAAAATTTAATCGGTTTTATGAGAATACTTCTAATAATTTTTGGTTAAGTGTTTGAAGGTTTTTGTAAGGTTCTTTTCTTTTCTTTGGTAATGGTGATGAATGCAATAAAGTGCGGAAAAGTAAAGAACGCAACGATATATACTGGTTCCCCTCACAATCCGAGAGTACACCAGTCCCCTTTCAAACACGAAAGAGATTTCACTATAGTTGGAATTATTGTACAAGCCTATGCCTACTATCTAACTTATAGGGTGATCAAAGGTTCTTAACACCTTTAAGATCAATCAACACTAATGTGAATGAAGAACAATCCTCTTCAAACACACCACTTCCAACAATCCTGGATAGTAAGGAGATAATTTTCTTTGAATTTTTACAAGAGATTTAGATGAAGTTTGTATAGCACTATCAATCTTGGATTGATCTTCTTCTTCAAATAAACAATTCTCAAAATGAATATAAGTGTTCACAATGTATGCATGAAACTTTAAATGAATTCTCAATGAAAATGTGTGTAGAAAGTTTCATATAAAAATTCTGGTTTGTGGACACTTGAAAATAATGAAATTTATGAGTATGAATTGTTAATGAAGAAGGTGAATAATGATTTTGAAATATGTAGTATTTATAATGTGTCAAACACCTCTTTGAATGGTTATTTTTCCATGAAACAATGCAATGATCAAGTGGTAAGAAAATGGATTCGTTTGAATAAGATCATGCAATGAAAAAACACACTGGTTCAGTAGGAACCGGTTCCTGCCTGGGACAACCCGGTTCCTGCTGAACGTTACAGCAGAAAAATTCAAATTTTGAACTGAGGAACCGGTTCCTGCCTAGGGACAACCCGGTTCCCCATAGTAAAACACAGAATGCTGAAAACTGAGAATGCTGGGAACCGGTTCCCCCATAGGGACAACCCGGTTCCTAAAACCTTTATTTTGAATTTTAACTTAGAAAAAGGTTTTAAATGAACTTTTGAAGGATGACACTTTGTAGTATGTTTATGATATGCATGGAAATATATTTGTGAACAATTATATGTCAAAGTGAGTATTGTTTATACCTTTGACACTTTAGCTTGATTCTTGAATCTTCACAATTTCTTCAAGACTTTGAAAAGATGTATTTTTGCTTGATACTTGAAATTCTTTTTGCACATCCTTTATAAAAGCTTGATGTCCATATTGTCTTCATCAAAACACACTATGCTTGAGAAGCTTGCATTTACATTCTCCCCCTTTTTGATGATGACAACCAAGTCTTGAAAATGTTTTGAAAAAAGTTGTTTTGTGCTTTGAAATTATGTTGAACAATGCAAGGCCCCCCCTATGTTAGAGACTCCCCCTAAATCCATGATTCCTTGATTTATGGTGATGAGTTTCATTTGATAATTTTAACAATGGCCTGCATTTTTCTTTGAAACAAAACAACAACAAAAAAACACATGCATATTCTTCTCCCCCTTTGTTATTATCAAAAAGGATGGGGAAAAAGATAAAAAGTATATGAAATAGAACACAATGTAAAATACCACAAAGATAACACAAAAAATGAAATACTGCAAACATAACATGATTTAAACGATACGAAACGTAGTTTTTTACGATTACAACACAAAACATAAATAGTCCTAAACATCACGAACATAAATGGAACATTGTCTAGAAACCATAAGTAAAAACGAATAATAGAAAGAAAACATTACATAGAAATTAAAGCACATAATTTAGTCACTTTCATCCATATGTTCTTCATCATCATCCTCTTGTTCTTCTTCTTCTTCACTTCCTTCCTCTCCCTCATAATGAGCCAAGATACGCCTCTGAGTCCGTTGGATTTCCCGCATTTGTCTTCTCATAAGGTTATGCTCATAGTTATTCTCCCTCTTGTTGTTATCAATGGATGTTTGAATAGAACAAAGCTTGGCAAACATCATATCCATTGTGTATCCACCTTCGGGAGGTTGAGGATCTTGTGGCACGGCTGGCTCAAAATCAACTTTGTAAACGAATCTACCTTCACGATCCGTAACTATTCCTGTATTTTTAAGAGCGGTAGCGGTGGTGATAGCACACTCTTGTTCATCCATATTTTTCTTTGGTTCCCGTTGGAGGAGAACACCAGCATTCCGAACAATATGAGAGATGGCCCTTGCATAAGGTAAGCCTCCTTTAAGGGAAGCCATGAGCTGCATGTGGCGCATAATTGAAAGCGCCCAATTGACTTCAATGCCACGTCTTAGAGCAAGCAACACCATCAACTCGAACTCATTGACCCTGGAATGGTTAGAATTCTTTGGAAATAAAACATAAGCTATGATAAGATGGAGCATCCTATCACTCACCGATAAGCTTGAACCGAACATGTTAAACTTGATAGCAAGCTGTTGGCGAACTGAGTCGCGTTGAGTTGGTCGGCACATATCCACAAAGACATCAATCTTACTATACGGTTTCCAATCCTCTGGTATGTTCCCTTGAAGGAGTACTAAGCCTTGAGATGGAATTCCTAACACTCTTCCAAATTCCTCAACATCTAAGCATATATCCTTATTTGAAACTTTTGACAATAATGTGAAATCATCAAATTCATCGGTCACTATCCTAAGATTGTGGTAAAACTCTCTAACCAAATCCGGATAATAATCACCATGGTCAAGCACAAAATTAGCGACCCCTGCATTAGCTAGTCTACCCGGAAAATTGAAGCTGTGATTAGGGAAATCGGGTAGTTTACCGTATTTTGCCGCAAGGAGTTTTCGACTCCGAATGTTGAATGTGAGTCTCCGACTCTTGACCGTTGGTTGGATCTCTTGAGGATCTTCACTTGTCTCTCCCATTTTGTTCTTTCCCTTTGCACTTCTTGAAACTTTGGGTGCCATTGTTGAAAGGAGTTGAAAGTTAGGGTTTAAGTTGGGATTTTAGGATTTTTGTGAGTGGAGAAGGATTTGAGTGAATTGTGTGAAAGAGTGGAGGATTATATAGTGTTTTGAGGTAGTGGGTATTTAATTTTGATAGTTATGGTGAGATAGTGGAGCTTTGAATTGGGTTGACAATGGAGGTGGAAGGTTGAAGAAGATGAAGATGAATGTTGAATGAGAGTAAATGTGAGTGAATGAGTGTAAATGTGTGGTGTGAAGTGATATAACATATATTTGAACTAAAATAAATAAAATAAAAAAATAAGGCAAAACAATAATGACCACACATACCTTCATGTACAGCCAAACAAGATAAGCAAAAATCTGAAAAATGTACGTGGGAACCGGTTCGTCCCTACATGGGAACCGGTTCCTGAGACACAAAGAAAACACGCCTCTGGAAATTAGTATGGGGAACCGGTTCGTCCCTACATGGGAACCGGTTCCTGGACTGAAAATTTCCAAAATCTTTTATTTTATGAAATATAAAGCATACATATCATACATATTTACCAAGTCATAATGAATGAACATTTATAAAGCATTTTTTAACTTAAAAATTTAGAAACGTGTACCTTTGATGTATGAAAATGACGAATAAATTTTAAACATCACCTTCGTCTAAAATTCCAAGCTCTCGTCGAATTTTGTAAAACGATTCTTTTGGGAGAGGCTTGGTGAAGATATCCGCAAGTTGATTATGAGTATCTACAAAAGTGACTTCAACATCTCCTTTAAGCACATGATCGCGAAGAAAATGATGTCGAATGTCTATGTGTTTGGTTCTTGAATGCATGACCGGATTCTTTGTAATATTTATAGCACTTGTATTGTCGCATCGAAGAGGAATACATCCGAGATCAAGTCCGTAGTCACGAAGTTGTTGCTTAAGCCAAAGAATTTGTGCACAACAACTACCCGCTGCTATGTATTCTGCTTCGGCCGTACTAAGAGCAACACATGCTTGCTTTTTACAAGCCCATGATACTAATGCATTTCCAAGAATGTGACAAGTACCACTTGTGCTTTTACGATCAGTTTTACATCCTGCATAATCCGCGTCAGAATAACCAATTAAATTGCAAACACTACCTTTAGGATACCATAAGCCAACGTTGGTTGTTCCTTTGAGATACTTCATGATCCTTTTAACCGCCATAAGATGTGATTCCTTTGGATTTGCTTGAAAGCGAGCACAAAGACAAACACTAAACATTATGTCAGGACGGCTTGCCGTCAAATACAATAAAGAACCAATCATACCTCGATACTTGGTAATATCAATTGGAGTACCGGATTCATCTTGATCAACATATGTACCGGAGCCCATTGGAGTATTCATTGCTTTACAATTGTCCATATCAAACTTCTTTAATAGTTCTTTACAATATTTGGATTGATTGATAAAGATTCCATCTTTGAGTTGCTTAATTTGTAGTCCAAGAAAGTAGTTCATCTTTCCCATCATAGACATCTCGAATTCTCCTTGCATCATCAATGAGAATTCCTCACACATTTCTTTGTTAGTCGATCCAAAAATGATATCATCAACATAGACTTGAACCAATAAAGTGTTACTCTTGTTTTTCTTAATGAACAAAGTTTTATCAACCTTACCCTTTTCGAAACCCTTTTCACACAAAAAATTGCTAAGTCTATCATACCATGCTCTAGGTGCTTGCTTTAATCCATAAAGAGCCTTTCTCAACTTAAAGACATGTGAAGGATTCTTGAAGTCTTCAAATCCCGGGGGTTGTTTGACATAGACTTCTTCATTGATGTAGCCATTCAAGAATGCGCTCTTGACGTCCATTTGATAAAGCTGAAAATTTAATGAACAAGCATAAGCAAGTAAAAGACGAATAGCTTCTAACCTTGCAACCGGAGCAAATGTTTCTTCAAAGTCGATTCCTTCTTCTTGATTGTAACCTTGGGCCACCAATCTTGCTTTGTTTCGAACAATTATACCATTCTCATCAAGTTTGTTCTTAAACACCCATCGAGTACCTATGATGTGTTTGTTACTTGGTCTAGGAACAAGCTCCCAAACTTGATTTCTCTCGAATTGATTTAATTCTTCTTGCATTGCATTTATCCATTGATCGTCTCCTAAGGCTTCATCAACTTTGGAAGGTTCAATTTGAGAAATAAAAGCCATGTGTAAGCTAGCATCTTTGAGATTTAATCTTGTTGCAACTCCTTGACTAATATCACCAATAACTTTATCAATAGGATGATCTCTATGAGTTCTCCATTCTTTTGGTAGATCATTGGTGTTTGATTCTTGTTGTACACTTTCTTGTTGAACACTTTCTTGTTGTACTTCCGGTGCCTTCACAATTATATCATTTGAAAGTTCTTCCGGTGCCTTCTTAATTGTATCATTTGAAGGTTCTTCCGGGGGTAAATCTAAAGGATCATCATCATCACAAACAACTATTTCCTCTTTGGAGGTGTTAGTCTCATCAAAAGATACATGCATGGATTCTTCAATAGTTAAAGTTCTTTTATTATAAATTCTATATGCTTTACTAGAAAGAGAATAACCAAGAAATATACCTTCGTCGGATTTCTCATCAAACTTACCAAGATTGTCTTTGTCATTGTTGAGAACAAAGCACTTGCATCCAAAAATGTGAAAGTGAGCAATGTTTGGCTTTCTTCCTTTGAAGAGTTCATATGGAGTCTTCTTTAAGATAGGTCTAATGATTACTCGATTTCCAACATAACATGCCGTACTAACCGCATCCGCCCAAAAATATTTAGGAAGATTTGCATCACTAAGCATTGTTCTTGCAAGTTCCACTAGAAACCTATTTTTCCTTTCAACTACTCCATTTTGTTGTGGAGTTCTTGGTGCTGAAAAATTATGAGAGATACCATGTTCTTCACAAAATTCTTCAAACGATGCATTTTGAAATTCTCCACCATGATCACTTCTTATGGATACAATCTTTAATGATTTTTCATTTTGGATTTGTTTTGCATACTTCTTAAAGGCTCTAAAAGCATCACTTTTCTGCACAAGAAACAAAGTCCAAGAATATCTAGAATAATCATCAACAATAACTAAAGCGTATACATTACCTCCGAAGCTTCTTGTCCTTGATGGACCAAATAAATCCATATGCAACAATTGAAGTGGTCTTGTTGTAGTCACCACATTCTTTGGTTTGAAAGATGATTTGGTTTGCTTTCCCTTTTGACAAGCATCACATAGTTTATCTTTGACAAACTTTATCTTAGGTAAGCCAATAACAAGATCATGTTTGGTTAACTTATTTAAATGATCCATATGAATATGGGCTGCTCTTTTATGCCATAACCATGATTCATTATTGTTTACCAAAAGACATTTTACTTTCAAAGATAAATCATTTAAAGAAATCATAAAAATGTTATTAATTCTTGTACCTTTGAGTTTTACCTCATTGGTGACTTCATCGATGATCAAGCATTCTTCCTTAGTGAATTTGATCTTGAAGCCTTTGTCACAAAGTTGGCTAATGCTTAGAAGATTATGCTTTAGTCCTTCAACATAAAGAACATCTTCAATGGATGTGAAAGGTGGTGCACCAACTTTGCCTTTGCCAAGAATTCTTCCCTTATTGTTGTCTCCATAAGTGACAAAACCCTTGGCCTTTAACTTTAGATCTGAAAATTGGTTTAAGTCACCCGTCATATGCTTTGAACAACCACTATCTAGATACCATAGGTTTGAAGTGGTCTTCAAGCATACCTACAAAACAAATTAAGTTTTGTTAGGTACCCAAATGGCTTTGGGTCCATCATAGTTAGTTCCTTTCTTCACCCATACATAATGTCCACTAGGAACACTAAAGTTCCTTACATAACACGCATTGGGTGTGTGACCAATAACACCACAATAAAAACAAGTAGGTTCAAAGTTACTTCTATATCTAGGAGGATAAGATTTCTTCTTAACAAAGTTCTTCCTTTTAGGATAATGTTGCATTACTTTAGGCTTGATCACTTTCTCTTGAATTGGTTGGTTACTAGCCTTGACAAAGATAGTCTTGTTGGATGTTGGTTTATCGAATTTAGAGAAACCAAGTCCGCTCTTATCATTGGAGTATCTTTGTGTGCTAAGAACATTTTCCAATCCAATTTGCCCTTTTTCATATCTTTCTAACACACGTTTTAATTGGACAATTTGGAAGGAAAGTGATTCACAATTCTTGCATGCAACATTATCTTCTTGAACACTAATCATTTTTTCTTTGTCACCTTTATGTTCTACTTCAATTATCTTAACCTTCTCTTCTAATGATGATATTATTTTCTTTTGAGATGAGATAGTTTTATAGAGAATTTTGCATTCTTTTAATAATTCTTCTATTGCACCTTGTGCACCATTATCAAAAAGAGAATCATCATAACTAACCTCGCCTTCTTCATCGTCGGAGTGGTGTGATGCCATTAGTGCTAGGTTTGCACTTTCGTCACTATCGGAGTCCGATGAGGAACTTACTTCATTATCTTCCCATGCTATGTAGGCCTTTTTATTTTTGAACTCCCTTTTGCCTTTGAATACATTCTTCTTCGAAAGCTTTGGACATTCCGGCTTTATGTGTCCTTGTTTCCCACATTCATAGCATGTAACTTCTTGTGATGAAGTGGATGCTTCTTTATCTTTATGCTTTGAGAATTTCTTTCTTTTGACATAGTTAGTATTATCAATATTATTTTTATTACCAAAAAATTTGCCTAACCTTTTTACAAGAAGCAAGAAGTTTTCATCTTCATCCGATGCATCTTTCATTTTGCTTTCTATTGAATCTACTTTTAATGCAATGCCTTTGGATTTCTTCTCTAAGTTCTCATGCTTTTCCAATCTTCCAAGTTCTGTCTCATATTCTTGAAGTTTTCCAAATAGTGTTGCGGAAGTAAGTTTTGATAAATTCTTCTTTTCGGATATCGCCGTCACTTTTGGTTGCCACTCCCTTGTCAAAGATCTGAGCACTTTAAGATTAAGTTCTTCGGTAGTAAGAGTCTTACCAAGTGCCTTCAAGTGATTTGTCAAATGTACGAATCGTTTTTGCAAATCGAGAATAGTTTCTCCGGGCTTCATTCTAAACAGTTCGTACTCTTGGCTTAAAGTATTCAATCTTGATCTTTTAACTTCAACGGTACCTTCATGAGTTTCTACAAGAGTATCCCAAATTTCCTTTGATGTTGTACATGTTGATATTCGGAAGAATTCATCCATACTAAGAGCACCATGAAGAAGACTGATCGCCTTTTTGTCAGCAAGAACCCTTTTTCTATCATTATCATCCCATGACGCTTTAGGTTTCTCCGATCCAACACCATTAACGACCGTTGTAGGAACATGAGGACCTTGTAGGACAGCCTCCCAAACTTCTTCTCCTTGTGCTTCTAGATGAGCCTTCATTTGGATTTTCCAAAAGTCAAAATATTCACCACAAAACAATGGAGGCTTGTTGTTAGAACCACCATCTTTGAAAACCGGTCTTTGATTTGCGGAAGCCATTCTGGATCTTTAGGAACAAGTTACCTATAACTTGCTCTGATGCCAAATGTAAGTATAAGATTGCGCCTAAGAGGGGGGGGTGAATTAGGTTTTCAAAAATTTAATCGGTTTTATGAGAATACTTCTAATAATTTTTGGTTAAGTGTTTGAAGGTTTTTGTAAGGTTCTTTTCTTTTCTTTGGTAATGGTGATGAATGCAATAAA
Source organism: Vicia villosa (assembly GCF_029867415.1). Taxonomy (NCBI): domain Eukaryota; kingdom Viridiplantae; phylum Streptophyta; class Magnoliopsida; order Fabales; family Fabaceae; genus Vicia; species Vicia villosa. The sequence continues at coordinate 22,921,464 of NC_081185.1, forward strand.
GTGCGGAAAAGTAAAGAACGCAACGATATATACTGGTTCCCCTCACAATCCGAGAGTACTCCAGTCCCCTTTCAAACACGAAAGAGATTTCACTATAGTTAGAATTATTGTACAAGCCTATGCCTACTATCTAACTTATAGGGTGATCAAAGGTTCTTAACACCTTTAAGATCAATCAACACTAATGTGAATGAAGAACAATCCTCTTCAAACACACCACTTCCAACAATCCTGGATAGTAAGGAGATAATTTTCTTTGAATTTTTACAAGAGATTTAGATGAAGTTTGTATAGCACTATCAATCTTGGATTGATCTTCTTCTTCAAATAAACAATTCTCAAAATGAATATAAGTGTTCACAATGTATGCATGAAACTTTAAATGAATTCTCAATGAAAATGTGTGTAGAAAGTTTCATATAAAAATTCTGGTTTGTGGACACTTGAAAATAATGAAATTTATGAGTATGAATTGTTAATGAAGAAGGTGAATAATGATTTTGAAATATGTAGTATTTATAATGTGTCAAACACCTCTTTGAATGGTTATTTTTCCATGAAACAATGCAATGATCAAGTGGTAAGAAAATGGATTCGTTTGAATAAGATCATGCAATGAAAAAACACACTGGTTCAGTAGGAACCGGTTCCTGCCTGGGACAACCCGGTTCCTGCTGAACGTTACAGCAGAAAAATTCAAATTTTGAACTGAGGAACCGGTTCCTGCCTAGGGACAACCCGGTTCCCCATAGTAAAACACAGAATGCTGAAAACTGAGAATGCTGGGAACCGGTTCCCCCATAGGGACAACCCGGTTCCTAAAACCTTTATTTTGAATTTTAACTTAGAAAAAGGTTTTAAATGAACTTTTGAAGGATGACACTTTGTAGTATGTTTATGATATGCATGGAAATATATTTGTGAACAATTATATGTCAAAGTGAGTATTGTTTATACCTTTGACACTTTAGCTTGATTCTTGAATCTTCACAATTTCTTCAAGACTTTGAAAAGATGTATTTTTGCTTGATACTTGAAATTCTTTTTGCACATCCTTTATAAAAGCTTGATGTCCATATTGTCTTCATCAAAACACACTATGCTTGAGAAGCTTGCATTTACACTTTCCTGCAGAAAGAAACAGATATGATATGATTTATGCATGATGCATGTATGAATGTGTATGGAATAGCGTTTTCGAAAAGGAAGACGCTATACGCTTTAGAGAATGCAATGCAAATGATGCATGATTCGAACGTTGCTTAGGGAAACAACGGAAGAGCACTGAATTGCTGAAGAAGTCCATGAGAGAGTACGGAACTCTGCGAGGAGGACAAGATGAGTAACCAAGGGTCACCATTGCGAGCTGGCAAAGATGGATCAGAAATCTGCTGGAGATGATCAAATATGGATGCGAGCTCTGCTTAGGGAATAAACTCTGCTTGGGGATACCCGGGCAACTTCATTGGAGAAGCAAAATCTCGACACCCTGGGGATGTGAAGATAAAGGCAAGTCATGATGACAACTTTGATGGGGAGTGATCAACTTGCTTGTATAGGACGCATTCCGCTGGGGAAATCCTTGAAGGAAAACAGATTCTGCTGAGGATGCATGTGAATCTTTGCTGAGGAAAGAAACTCAGTGGGGAAGATGAATACTTATGCAAAGCGAGCTGTTGGGGATATGAGAGATCCGCTGGGGATAAGGAACTTAGCATAAGAACCTTTTGTTAAGGCAATCCCACTGGGGAATAAGATGACTCTCCTGGGGAAAACAGGTCAATCTGTTGGGGAGAGAAACACTCTACTAGGGAGAACAAGGAATTCGGGCAAGGAACCTCATTAAGAGCTTGCCGGGGAATCAGATACCATCCAATCATGACTCAACTGGGGAGAAGACATTCCGCCGGGGAATAAGGCTTCTGGAACATAGAGAATGCATCAAGATGTGCTTTGATAAGGAGATGAGAATCTTGGAACAAAGAAAGTCTCATCCAGATATACTCAGCTGGGGAATGAGAATCTCTCGTTAGGATGCACTCAGCTGGGGAGTGATAATCTCTCATAGCTATGTCCGCCAATATGCTGATGTGAAGCGCTTGCAAGGACGTACCTGCGAGACAAACAAATGAAAAATTCCCCAGGATATAGCATGGCATCTTGGCCTGCCATCCTGGTCACACAAGACTTTGAAGTAATTTCAAAGATTTTATCATTTCTAATCATGTATTGTAAAAGCAATGCAGTTTTCATATGCAAAGTTTAACATAAATCCAGGACGTTTTATGCAAACAAAACAGTAAAAGAAAACAGTTGTTTAAGATAAAGAGATTCTTATTAATTGCGAACAGAATGCTCGTAAAAGAGCGAACACATTTCAGAAGTAGTTCCTAGTAAGAGGTAACCACGCATTTATTGAGTACAAGAGAAATGGCAATGTGAAAACGGATAACCATTGATTCCGATCCCGCTATCACTTTTATAACCTTGACGTTCTCATCTCCTTGCTTTGGAAGACCGTACTCATTAGGATTGATCACTGCCCGATCTGATAATGTCACCAAACTTGTGGACCTGACGGGGTTTGTGAGAGCCTTTAGGGATTTGAGCTGCCAGGTGCAAACTCAAGAACACAGAGTCTTGCTTATCCCTCGGTCGGGAGCCCTAAACAAAGTGATTGGAATTTGTGAATGCTTTAGGGATTTGAGCTGCCAGGTGCAAACTCAAGAACACGGAGTCTTGCTTATCCCTCGGTCAGGAGCCCTAAGCATGTATGAATAGTGATTGCCAAGGTGGCATGCGAGATGTAGTCATTCGCTTTTGTCCCTTTTTTGCCTAAGCCTCCCTTTCGGGTTTTCAACTTAGCGGGTATATTTGTTTCTTTTTCATTCTTTTGCCTGATTCATTTTCTTTTATTTTTTTTTCTTTTTTTCTTTTTCCTTTTTTTCTTTTTTCCTCTTTTTTTTTTCATCAGGTCTATGCGAAGTATTTTTTGACTACATCCGCGTTCACAGAGTGCGGAAAGTTCTCGCCATCCATCATTGCAAGCATCATGGCACCGCCAGAGAACACTTTCTGCACAACAAAGGGGCCTTCATACGTCGGAGTCCACTTGCCTCGAGGATCACCTTGAGGGAGAATGATTCTTTTGAGTACCAGGTCACCTGGTTTATAGCTTTGGGGTCGCACCCGCTTGTCAAAGGCTTTTCTCATCTTCTTTTGGTACACCTGACCATGTCCAATAGCCGCTAAGCGTTTCTCGTCAATGAGGTTCAACTTATCCATCCGATTTTGTACCCATTCTGACTCGTCAAGCTCGACGTCTTTCATAATCCTCAAGGAAGGAATCTCAACTTCAACAGGCAGTACCGCTTCCATACCATAAACAAGTGAGAAAGGAGTTGCCCCAGTCGATGTACGCACAGAGGTACGATAACCATGCAAAGCAAAAGGTAACATCTCGTGCCAATCTCGGTAGGTCACTACCATCTTCTGCACAATCTTCTTAATGTTCTTGTTGGCCGCTTCAACAGCGCCATTCATCTTTGGGCGATACGGAGAAGAATTGTGATGCTTGATCTTGAAGGACTCACAAAGCTCCTTCATCATCTTGTTATTGAGATTCGATCCATTATTAGTAATGATCTTTTCAGGAATCCCATAACGACAGATTATGTTGTGCTTGATAAAACAAGTAATCACTTGCTTGGTAACATTCGCATAAGATGCGGCTTCAACCCACTTGGTGAAGTAATCGATGGCAACCAAAATGAAGCGATGTCCATTAGAAGCAGTAGGTTTAATCTCTCCAATCATGTCAATGCCCCACATTGCAAAAGGCCACGGAGAAGTCAAAACATTCAAAGGCACAGGCGGCACGTGCACTTTATCAGCATAGATCTGACACTTGTGACAAATTCTGACATGGTTATGACAATCAGTTTCCATAGTGGACCAATAGTAACCAGCCCTCAAGATCTTCTTAGCCATTGTATGCCCACTAGAATGGGTACCAAACTCACCTTCGTGCATTTCCTCTATAATTTTCGAAGCTTCTTCCTTAACAACACATCGGAGCAACACACCGTCATGATGCCTCTTGTACAATACACCACCGTTAAGGTAGAACTTAGCTGCAAACCTTCTCAGAAACTTCTTATCAGTCACCGACGCTTCGGGAGGATACTCTTGAGTTTCGAGGAACTTTTTGATATCATGGTACCAGGGATTACCATCCAACTCAACATCAGCCTCAAAGCAAAATGCAGGTTCATCCAACCTGTTGATGGTGATGTTAGGCGCTTCATTGGCCCATTTCACCTTGAACATGGAAGCCAAAGTAGTGAGAGCATAAGCAAGATTGTTCTCTTCTCTAGAAATATGCTCGAATGTGATCTCATCAAAGTACGGAATGAGTCTCATCACATGCTCCCTGTATGGAATCAGATTCTGATGGCGAGTTTCCCAATCTCCATTGATCTGGCTAATGACAAGATTGGAATTCCCATAAACCTTCAAGTACTTGATTCGCAAATCGATCGCAGCCTCGATACCATAGATGCAGGCTTCATACTCAGCCATGTTATTAGTGCAATCAAAACAGATTCTGGCCGTAAACGGAATATGAAAACCTGATGGAGAAGTAATTACAGCTCCAACACCATTCCCGAGTGCATTAGAGGCACCATCGAACACGAGCGTCCATCGCGATCCTGGTTCGGGTCCTTCCTCTGGTCCAGGAATGTTACAATCTCTGATATACAGGACATCCTCATCGGGGAATTCAAACTTCATTGGTTCATAATCTTCGACCGGTTGATGCGCAAGATAATCCGCCAACACACTACCTTTGATGGCTTTCTGCGTACTATATTGGATATCATATTCAGTCAAGATCATTTGCCACCTAGCTACTCTTCCGGAAAGAGCGGGCTTCTCAAAAACATATTTGATAGGATACATCTTGGAAATCAATAAGGTGGTGTGAACCAACATATACTGCCTCAGCCGGCGAGCAGCCCACACCAAAGCACAACAAGTTTTCTCGAGCAGTGAGTATCGGGATTCACAGTCAGTAAACTTTTTGCTAAGGTAGTATATTGCATGCTCTTTTCGGCCAGACTCGTCATGTTGACCCAGCACACATCCCATTGAATTTTCAAGAACTGTGAGGTACATAATCAAAGGCCTTCCTGGAACTGGAGGCATTAGTATCGGAGGTTCTTGCAGATACTCTTTCACTTTTTCAAATGCTTTTTGACAATCATTATTCCACCTGGCCGTCTGATCTTTTCTTAGTAATTTGAATATTGGTTCACAAGTGGCCGTAAGATGAGAGATGAATCTAGCAATGTAGTTCAATCTCCCTAAGAAACCACGAACCTATTTTTCTGTTCTCGGCTCAGGCATCTCTTGTATAGCTTTTATTTTTGCAGGATCGACCTCAATACCTTTCCCACTAACAACGAAACCCAACAGTTTTCTGGATCGCACTCCGAAAGTGCATTTGTTTGGATTCAACCTCAGTCTGAATTCCCGAAGCCTTTCAAACAATTTCTGCAAATGAACCAAGTGCTCTTCTTCAGTGTGAGACTTTGCAATCATGTCGTCGACATACACTTCAATCTCTTTGTGAATCATGTCGTGAAAAAGAGTCACCATGGCACGCTGATACGTTGCCCCTGCGTTTTTCAACCCAAAAGGCATGACTTTGTAGCAGAAAGTTCCCCATGGTGTAATAAACGTTGTTTTCTCCATGTCTTCTGGTGCCATCTTGATCTGATTGTACCCAGAGAAGCCATCCATGAAGGAAAACACTTTAAAAGGAGCAGTATTATCGACCAGCACATCAATGTGAGGAAGAGGAAAATCATCTTTCGGGCTCGCCTTATTCAAATCTCTATAGTCAACACACATCCTGACCTTTCCGTCCTTCTTAGGTACAGGAACAACATTCGCAACCCACGGCGGGTAATTCACAACCTGCAGAAAACCAGCATCAAACTGTTTCTCAACCTCTTTCTTAATCTTCTCAGACATATCTGGGCGAGTCCTTCGGAGCTTCTGCTTGACAAGAGGACTATCTTCCTTGAGAGGTAGACGGTGTACCACAATATCTGTATCAAGACCTGGCATATCCTCATAGGACCAAGCGAAGATATCTGCATACTCTTTCAACATATCAATAAGCTTCTGCTTCACACTATTCTCAAGCGCAGCCCCTATCTTGACTTCTCGGACCTGCTCTTTAGTACCAACATTTACCATCTCGATTACCTCTTGATGCGGCTGAATCACTTTCTTTTTCTGTTTCAACAATCTAGCCAACTCGTCGGGAAGATCACAATCTTCATAAGCTTCCTCCTCGGCTTGGTAGATCGGATTGTCAAAATCATAATAAGCAATAGCGGAACTGTTACCAATGGAATCCATGGTGGCGGAACATCTGCATGATTGATGTTTTTATTTTAGTTTTATTTTTATTAAGATATGTGCAAGTGTGTGCAAAAACATTGCCATTTAAAGGAAAAAGTTAAAAGAAAGACAAAGAGCGAAACATTTGAATGCAAAAACGTCCTTTTATTTCATGATTAACTTTGAAAAATGCGAACTGCATGGCCCTACAAATGATTCGCTACGCCTTGGGCAGAGCGTAGGAATTATGTCATGATAAGAAAAGTAAAAACAAGGAATTTACTCCTAAGCCTGTGTGACTTGAATGACATCTTCGATTGTCCAGTTGCAAGGCATCTCCCCAGGAATACTTGGACGAATCCAGCTATCAAAGTCACAATCACTATCCACCTCTTCACCATTGACAATGGCGTGGACCTGACCGTTTTGAATGACACCTCCACTCACAAACTTGATCGGGCTAAGGACACTAGACTTGGGCGATACATTCTGCCTTCCAGGATTGAAACCCAGACCATTCTTGTCAAATTTGGGACGCACGTCAATTACTTGCCCCCAACCTTCCACTCTTCCAGTCTCAACGACAACCTGAGCATCTTTCAAAGAGGACATAACCGTTTCTGGCTTCGTTATCTCATAAGGAGGAGTTCTCACAGCATTTACAGCTTCAAACGCTTGGAATGGCGTCTCATGTATTTCACCTTCGATCTCCACATACCGGAAAGAAGACAAGTGACTCACGATGTAATCTTCTTCACCACAAACTGTCACCACTTTACCGTCAACCGGATACTTCAACTTCTGATGAAGAGTGGATGTCACAGCACCAGCCTTGTGAATCCACGGTCGTCCCAACAAACAATAGTAAGCAGGTTGAATATCCATCACATAAAAGGTTGTAGTAAAGATCTAAGGACCCACTTGAATTGGTAGATCTACCTCTCCGAACACAGACCTCCTTGAACCGTCAAAGGCGCGCACCACCAACTCACTAGGCCTTAACTCCACACCAGCATAGTCAATTCGCATGAGGGCCGACTTGGGAAGCACGTTCAAAGAAGACCCAGTATCAACCAAAATACGGGACAAAGTCGCCCCCTTACACTCAATCGAAATATGCAAAGCCTTGTTATGGTTTCTCCCTTCTGGAGGAAGATCACGATCCGTAAATCCCAAACCGTTCCCAGCAGAAATGTTATTAGCTACCGCTTCTAGCTGATTCACAGATATTTCATGCGGGACATAAGCACCATTTAGGATTCTCAAGAGAGCATCTCTATGACCTTCTGAACACATCAGCAGTTGCAAGATAGAAATCTTTGATTGGGTCTGACCCAACTGCTCAACAACCTTGTAATCAGACTTCCTGATGATTCTCAATAATTCCTCCACATCCTTGGAAAACACAGCACTATCAGGTGCCCCACTCTGAATCGGAGAGTTCTGGCGAAGTCACATGCAAATGGTGCAATGCTCAAGATAGACAATGTCTTGCTTATCCCTCGTTCGGGAGCCCCAAGCAACTTCAAAGACTTGTAGATACTAACATCACGATCAGGTGCCCCAGAATAGAATTCACACCTAGTGTCATCGTCATCGAGAAGAGAACCTGTAGACATCCACACAATACGGAGCTTAACCAGTTGCAAATAAAGCAAGCATGGAAGCAAATGAGCGTAAGACAAGTCTTCAAAAAGAACCCCAACTGAGCTTTCTTCTCGGTAAAATCCCCACAAAGTTGTTCCATGACTAATCTCTGAACAAACAATAAGAACAAGTCGAGTCTGTGAGTCTGGAGAGAATACCAAGTCTGAATAAGAGATCCTCGATCCTGAACACCTGTTATGCATAAAATGTATGAGATGCATGATATGAATGCAATGCCATGTTCATTCGATTTCCAAGGAATCCTCGTTTTTTTGATTTTTTTTGCAAGCAAGAGATGGAAAAGCTCGACACGAGGCTTAAAGATATGATTCCTTTGAAATAGAAGGAACATGTATGCTAGTTATTTTTTGTACATCATTTTTTGGAAAGTAAATATGCAATGATGCAAAGTGATGGGACTTGTTGCCGCCCACCAGGCATTCTGGACTGCCGGTAACACACATAATACAAAGCCAAAGGTTCGGCCTCAAATGGTATACCACATGGAACACGGAATATCAATCCACGGAACCAAAGCCCATAGTCAATAACACACTGGAATGGAACACAGATTACCACTCGAACAAGAACAAATAGTACACTCGAACGAGAACAGCGGTAACCCACGAACAAGAACAGCGGTCACCAACAATGTACCTGTTAATATGATCATTGATTCCCGCCCCACTCACGGGTAAAATCTAGGCCAAGGTAAGGTCATGAAACGCAGTATACGGTCCGCCCGAAGGTAAGCATCATCACAGCGCGGATGCGGGTGACGATAATACCTCCGTTTGAAACCACTACTCTGCTCGTGGTCACATAATCCATCCCGAGACGTACACCTCGAAACAAACCATGCTCCCACTCTATCCTAGGGTTCCTATGGTTCACACATAGCCTGGGTATTGGGCCTTTTACCTCTTGTAACACCCACCCAACAAACAGAGATCCAGACAGTCCAGAATATGATGCAGAAAAGTAAAAGCGCACATAGAATGTAATGCAAACAGGCAAATATGCAAATCAATAAAAACACCCAATGATAAACACACAAGCGCTAGGATCGACTTGCTGAGTCCGGACCAGCAACAGGTCGAGACGTCCCCAGCAGAGTCGCCAGCTGTCGCTACCGCGAAAATTAACAGAGTCGCCACTAACATATTTATCCTGAAAAGGAAGGGAATGCCAGCAAACCACAAAACAAAACAACGGTCTCACGACCAGAGAAGAGGGTAAGGGAGTCGGTTACGCGAGGGGAAGGTATTAGCACCCCTCGCGCCCATCGTACTCGATGGTATCCACGCTAGTGTCTAAATCTATGGGTGTGTAACAAATCTACGCTAATCTGGACTAAAATGAATGCAGAATGTAGGGAAAAGAAAGGATTGTGCTCGCACGGGCCCTACCCCACTGCCTACGTATCCGTTTTGCGGAATCAGAGGTACCGTAGCTTGGCTAACTAGTTTTTGTTTGTTTTGTGTTTTTTAGGTGAACAAGTTACATTCACACTCCGCTGCTCGACCTTTGGAGACTTATGTTGGGAATGGAGCGGAAATAACAAGCTCTTAAGAAAAGAAAATCAAAGAGTGTGGTTTGTGTTTTAAAGAATGCATGAGGAAAACCTAAGCTAAAGGGGGGAAGCTTGCTACCTAATGTTATCATACAAAGGGTACAAGTCTAAACTAAGCTAGCAACCTACGAGGAAAGGGGGAAGCACACAAGAATATCACACAAACGAGCATCCGCTCGTAAAGCAAACAAACCAACGGTACTGACCGAATGGTAGAAAAGCGGTCCCGCCATAGCCAAGGGGAGCAGCTCAACCCAAGTCAACCAAGCATCAGACCTCGCGAAAATGATCGGGCCATAGACAAAAGGGCGGACCCTTCTCAGCAACCAAGCCTTCACGGATCGTAAAGGAAAACGGTGCGTGCGTACACCGAGCATCAACGTCGAGCGACGCGAGCTATAAGAAAGGCGGGGGTCCGGCTACATGAACCCTTTTCCTGACATACTCGATAACAAGATCTTGTGCAGGTTCAGAAGCGAGCCACGCGTAGCGTGCGCATACCAAATGGACTCGATGAGACTAGGCGGGGGTTGATTGCTAACCCTTTCCGCATGCCTTCCATGAGGACTTAACGGAGTGCCATATAGGACTTATTTCACCGTGACTCCCTGCTGTCGCTACCCGCGAAAAATGGATCGGAGTCGCCACCAATATATTTATCCCATAAGGGAAAGGAATACCAGGAAACCTAACTCAGAACAAGAACAAGGTCTTTCGACCAGAGAATAGGGCACAAGAGTCGGTTACGCAAGGGGAAGGTGTTAGCACCCCTCACGCCCATCGTACTCGATGGTATCCACCTATGTTTGTTTCTATCTAAAGGGTGTATCTATGTCTAAAACCTAAATGCGAATGAATGCAAAAGAAATACGGGGAAAAGGAGGAATTATTTACAAGTGTGCTCGCTTAGGCCCCGCGACCCAATGCCTACGTATCCCTTAAAAGGAATCAGAGCGACCGTAGTTCGGCTCCATAAGGAAGAAACCATCCGTAGACGACTCTACCAAATTGCTAACCTTAGTTAGACTTTGAAAATGAAGACACAACCGTAGCGTGGCTCCACAAGGAAGAAACCATCCGTAGACGACTCTACCAAATTGCTAACCTTAGTTAGACTTTGAAAAAGATTGCTAACCTTAGTTAGACTTTGAAGAAGATTGCTAACCTTAGTTAGGCTTTGAAAAAGATTGCTAAGGTTAGCAATCTTCTTCAAAGTCTAACTAAGGTTAGCAATCTTTTTCAAAGTCTAACTAAGGTTAGCAATTTGGTAGAGTCGTCTACGGATGGTTTCTTCCTTGTGGAGCCACGCTACGGTTGTGTCTTCATTTTCAAAGTCTAACTAAGGTTAGCAATTTGGTAGAGTCGTCTACGGATGGTTTCTTCCTTATGGAGCCGAACTACGGTCGCTCTGATTCCTTTTAAGGGATACGTAGGCATTGGGTCGCGGGGCCTAAGCGAGCACACTTGTAAATAATTCCTTCTTTTCCCCGTATTTCTTTTGCATTCATTCGCATTTAGGTTTTAGACATAGATACACCCTTTAGATAGAAACAAACATAGGTGGATACCATCGAGTACGATGGGCGTGAGGGGTGCTAACACCTTCCCCTTGCGTAACCGACTCCCGTGCCCTATTCTCTGGTCGAAAGACCTTGTTCTTGTTCTGAGTTAGGTTTCCTGGTATTCCTTTCCCTTATGGGATAAATATATTGGTGGCGACTCTGATCCATTTTTCGCGGGTAGCGACAACTGGCGACTCTGCTGGGGACGTTGCTAGACCTGTGCTGGTCCGTTCTTAGCGAGTCGATCCTAGCCTTTGTTTGTTTGTTTATTGGGTGTTTCTTTGTTTGTTTGTTTATTTGTTTACATGTTGTATATATGCTTGCATATCATGTTTATTTTCCGCTTGCATATCATGCATCTGGACTATACTATGGGTCCCCGTGGGGGCCACATATTTTTCTGCTTTGTTTTGCAGGTGGGGTGGGATGTTTTATGAGGTAAAAGGCCCAATACCCAGGCCAGAGTTGACACATAGGATACCTAGGATAGAGTGGATAGTCATGACGCCAACAGAATGTCAGGTTCTGTTGATTGCGATCATGAGACCCACGACCAGCCGAGACTCGAATGGGATACCGTTGTTGGCATGTATTTGCAACAATGATGGTTTTTCAGGAGAGTTGTTAACGCTGGAGACCTTTTGACCTACCTTGACCTAGATTCACCTGTGAGTGGGGAGGGATATACATGACAGGTACCGTTGGTGACTATTCTATTCTGTTAGTGACTATTGGTTCTCCTGGTATTCAAAAAGGTGTCGGACCTTTGATCTCATGACATTTGACCTACCGAGGCTTTACATCAGTTATTCAGAGGATTGTACAGTGGTTACTAAGATTATATGGACCTTGATCCCATGCTTTTGCATTGCATAACATCATTACTTTATCCACTTCATTTGTGGGGGATTCTAAAGTCTATTTCCAAAAAAAAGAGGAAACGAAAAAAATAGAAAAAACATAAAAGATGGAAAAGCAAAAAAAGAAAAGATATTATATATGCAAAAAAAAAAGAGAATAAAAGAAAAACAAAAGTTGATGAAAGGACTTTAGGATCCCTTAGAAATGAAACATGCATTCATACTATCATGCATTTCATAGTTCTCTCAGAAGCTTATGAGGGCCCTTTCTATTCAGATTCTGATTTCAACAACAAAAGTGACTTCTCACCGCTACGTGCTCGAAAGTTAATAATGGAACAACTCCGTGAGGATTTGAGTGAGATGAGAACAGGAATGGGGATTAATGTGAATTAGTGTATGGATGCTATTCAGTTTTTCTCTTAGACAAGAAGAGTTCAGATAGGTTCCTCAGAGGCCAAATGCAAACGTTAATCTCACCCCAAGAGAAGGTCTTGTGAATCAGAATGTCTGAGTGCTGTTGAGATTCCTATTACTGTTAAGAAGACTTCGCATCATGAGAATAATTTGGAAATTGAAGTCTTCAAGTTTCCGATTATTGAAATTGACAAAAGGTTCCACCTCTTGGAGAAAAGTTTGAAAGCCATAAAAGGTCGCGACTCATTCGAGTTAGACATTATTGGTTGTGCCTAGTCCTGATGTCAAAAACTACAAAGGTCATTCATGCTCACTCCTGATGGTGTGGATATGCAAGCAAAAGTGGTAATCATCTCTTGTACATATGTGGAAGTTGCTTGGGGCTCCCGACCGAGGGATAAGCAAGACATTGTCTATCTTGAGTATTGCATCATTCGCATTGCTCGAATCCCTTAAAGCACTACAAATTCTTGTGCAACTTCGTTAGAATCTGTTGCCATGTGATAATCAAGAGTACCATGCAGAGATATTTCTCATTCTTAAGGTTTTGCTTCACATCATGGGTCATATCTTCCCGGAATTTCTTCTCAGTAGCTTTTGCTCAACAATAGAGAAAGAAAGAATATGAGAAATGAACCGATATAATTTCAGTGCCTTATGCTCAGTTATATCCCTGATTATCGGTATTTCAGTTGGTGTTTTGGGTCTTCCTCACCACAGATAGCTCTCTTGAGTTTGATGCTAATGGAACTTTCTTGCAGTCATGATGGTGATTACCGTTCTAGCATCTATATTTGGGGCTCCCAACCGAGGGATAAGCAAGACGTATTCTGGTCTTGAGCACTGCACCATTTGCATTGCTCGAATCCCTAAAATCACTACAAATTCTTGTGCAACTTCATCAGAATATGTTGCCATGTGGTAGTCTAGAGTGTTCTGCAAGGGCATTTCTCGTTCTCAAGTCACTGCTTCATATCATGGGTCATCTCTTCCCGAAATTTTCTTCTCAGTGGTCTTTGCTTGTCAACAGATACATAAATAATAGGGGAAAATAACCGATGTAATTTCAGTGCCTCGTGCTCAGTTATATCCATGATTGTTGGTATTTCAGATTTGTGTTGTGGGTCTTCCTTACCACATATAGTTCTCCTGAATGTGATGATCATACTAGCTTCTTCCACTTATGATGGTGATTACTGTTATAACATCTATATTTGGGGCTCCCGACCGAGGGATAAGCAAGACATTGTCTATCTTGAGTATTGCATCATTTGCATTGCTCGAATCCCTAAAGAAAGGCAAGAAAATGCACCACTCTTGTACGCCTTTGTTGGAACATTCTTCTGGGAAGTAATCTAAAGTATGTGGAAGGAACATATGATGTTGCTAAGTGGTTACCATGTTGGGGCACCTAGCCATTTAACTGAAGGTGGTAGGACATTCAAAGGAAGAATTCAAGTCTTCGACGATTCCAGAGCAATCTCATTCACTCCAAGAGTTTTATGCACAAATTGAAGTCTCAATGGGGTATCAAAACTGCAAAAAGCATTCAAGAGCAATAAGTCCATACGGAGTCAAGTCTCCTCAACAAGGGCATTCATTAAGATCTTTATTGCATTCTCATTTGTAATATTTCATTGTTTGTTTAAGCATTGATTGCATGTAAAAATTTGTTAATTTCTGAATGAAAATCATAATACATTGTTTATGTTTGTCTTGAAGTAATCCATTCGTTTTCACTCATAAAAATGTTTTGGCTTTACGATACCAACTTTACTAATCTCTTGCTTAGGCAAAGAGCGGAGGGAGAATGATGAAAAAAAATGCAAAATCTCTAATTGTATGTTTTTGAATAAAACCCTACTGAGGATGTACAGGCATTGTTTCAAATTCCCAAACACTGGAGATATAAGGGAGATAGACCCTTGTCAACCCCTTTGAGCCTTGAAGTAGGAGTTTCTTTTCTGAAAAAAAACCCTCATTTTTAACCCTGGGGCAGGGTAGTGTTCATTTAACTCGACCGAGTGTTCAAAACTCACCAAAAAGTATGCATCTAAGGATACAACAAGGGTTATCCTTCAAAAGGTTGAGGAAAGTCAAGATCGCGATGGTTATCCTTCATCTACCAAGAGGACAAAAGATGACAATACCACAATGGTAATTCTTCATCAATCATGGAATGAGGCAGTCGCAATCACTTCCAACGAATCAAAGACAGTGTGAGGTCACACGACTTGTTCAAAAAAAAAAAGAGCAAAAAATATATGGCAAAAAAAATGATGAAAAGAAAAAGGATGAAAAAATATAGCAATAAAAATAAAAATGATGGTGAAAATAAAGCAAGAACAAAGTCGTGTGATAATGAATCAAAAGAATAAAAGGTGAGCGACTGCCATGTCCGAAAAACCTCATTGATTCCTCAACCGTTTCAAAATTCCTTGTGAGGGATGAGCACGCATGTTGAGTTAATTGAACTTAAGAGTGGAGAACATCATGAAGGGGGTGGGCACCAAATAATTTTGAGCCTAAAAATCCTTTTTTCTAAAAACCCTGAACCTGGCCAAGTTACAACCCTCAAAAGCCCTAATTGAAGTAGGGTTTATTTCGAAAATGCATCCCATGAGATAGCGTTTAGCTGACTCCCAATGACGCGTCACATATCTATGTTGGTATTGTATGCCCGCTTTACATTTCATTCACAAGAGGTGGCCACCTCATTGCATAAAAAGTTTTTAAACTTCAAGACTAGCATAGGCCTTGCATTAGAATTATCATTCTTATAATCAACATTATTTTGCATACAAAACATTTGCTTAAACATCAAGGAAGTTTCTATGATGAGAATCCATGAAGAGATTGATCATGTCAGAGTAAAAGAGACTTGAAAACTCCGTAGAGTAAAAAGAAATCATTCCAGAGACTAATATATCAAGGGGCATGTTGCCTGAAGACTCCATTGAGCATAATCAGTTTATACCTTCTTTGATTGACTACCCTGTGGGGAGAAGTTTGAGTACTCGGTGGAGTAGATGCATTTCGATTAAGTACCCCGAGGGGAAGAGTTTGAAGACTCCATTGAGCATGATAAAGGTGCTTCCACAGTTTGGTTGACTTCGAAGAAAGTAGACTTGAGGATCATGATAAGATGTACATAATCAGGGGCAGTCATGACGAGGAATCTCTCTCGTGAGTTCATCCTATCTGGGGCAAGCAAGTCAAGGTTTGACATCTCAAATTCGACCAATCAGGGTTAATCAAGTCGAGGAATCTCTCTCTTGATTTCAATCAATCTGAAGTAGTGACGTCGAGGAATCTCTCAAGCTCACTCAATCTGGGGCAGTTACGTCGAGATTCGACAAATCTCTTCAAGGATCCGTGAATCAAGAGAAGGAATATTTCAAACGCTTGAATATGCTAGGGGCAGAATTTTCTCAAGTAATTGTGGTGTAAGGATCCTTTCGAGGCAAATGTCTTCGTTAAATCATATATCTCCACAAGTCAGGTAGCCTGGGGCATACTCTTTTGGTTTGTATTGAAGAAATCGCCATTAACCTGTAAGGTGCGGTTGGCCATCACATAATGGAGAAGTATCACAATGCTTTTCCCCAACAAGTTACTCTCTCCCCAAGCATAGGAGTTTATTTCTCCTGAGATTTGATTCCATTCCTCAAGTCTAGGAGTTTATTTCTCCTGGAAAAGTCACTCCCCGAGCATAGGAGTTTATTTCTCCCAAGAATTATTTCCCTCCCCAAATAGGAGTTTATGTCTCCTCGGAGTTGTTCCAATTCTCCCAACCGTGGTTCCTTATCTGGATTTCTAATCCCCACCATGGTGAATTGAGGGAATCTCCTCAAACAAAAAATTATTCAAGCAATGGCACATGGTGAGAAGTCAGAAATTATTCTTCAAGCCAACAATCATAAGTATATCTTGCAAGTCAAAGTCCAATGTCTATTGGCACCCCCACAGAGTTCTTAACACTAAGGGGATTCTCCCTGGTGTTTACCTCTCCTGAGGTCAGAGACAAAGCTCGATCTACAAGTCAGCGGAATATTCTCTAAAGGGCCCTCGTTATCTCTGCATATAGTAATCATTGCATTCACATTGCATCTACAAAAACGCATAGCATTTCCATGAATATGGAGCATTACGCAATTGAAAAAATCAAACATGCATCACTGCATAAGCCGAGTTTGTTTGTGCTCCAAAGGCACAAAGTAGTATATCCCCAAAAGAAGTCTCACTTTCTCCCTCCAGTGTGGATTGAATACAAAGTCTTCCTTCGTCAAGATCATTGTCTCTTTGGTTATTTCCTGTTTGCTGATTTCAATCGTTTGGAAAACCCATACTTTGTGTGTGGCAATTCGAATGATTGTCACTCTTGTAGAATTACACCCCGCCTTTTGGCCTGAGGGAACCATGTAGTTCTTATGTTCCGTAAGTAACAATACCTCTTTCAAAGTCCAGTGTTTATTGGCATCATCTAGTGGAGTCTGATCGTCACCAGTCCTCTCTTTGTATTCACTTTTTGTGAGTCCCCTTACTGCCTTTTGCATAAGGGATACCTCTTGCTTCTTGCAAGTTTGCTTTGGTTACTTTCCCGTATGCTGCGTGCAGATTAGAGTGCGAATGAGGGTGGGCATTCAACCCATCTCATTTTTCAATCATTTGAAATCCATACTATGTGTGTGGCAATTTGAATGATTGCCACCCTTGAAGGGTTACACCCCGTCTTTGGCCTGAGGGATCCATGTAATCCTTATGCTCCACAAGCATCAATACCTTCTTGCAAGCCCAGTGTTTACTGGCATCCCCTGATTGATTCTAGCTGTCACTAGCCTTTCTTTCAGCCAAGTCCAATGATTATTGGCATACCCTTTTAGATCTCGAGTCACCCTTCGGCTGTGTCTCTCTTTGAAGTCTAACTGAGGTTAGCAATTTGGTAAGATTCCCCTTCGGTTGGTTTCTTCCTTTTGGAGTCGTCCTTCGGCTACGTCTCCTTGTTCAAGTCTAACCGAGGTTAGCAAACTAGGATCGGTTTCCCCTTCGGCTGGTTACATCCTTTATCGAGTCACCCTTCGGCTGTGTCTCTCTTTGAAGTCTAACTGAGGTTAGCAATTTGGTAAGATTCCCCTTCGGTTGGTTTCTTCCTTTTGGAGTCGTCCTTCGACTACGTCTCCTTGTTCAAGTCTAACCGAGGTTAGCAAACTAGGATCGGTTTCCCCTTCGGCTGGTTACATCCTTTATCGAGTCACCCTTCGGCTGTGTCTCTTTTTGAAGTCTAACTGAGGTTAGCAAACTAGGACCGGTTTCCCCTTCGGCTGGTTACATCCTTTATCGAGTCACCCTTCGGCTGTGTCTCTTTTTGAAGTCTAACTGAGGTTAGCAAACTAGGATCGGATTCCCCTTCGGCTGGTTTCATCCTTTATCGAGTCACCCTTCGGCTGTGTCTCTTTTTGAAGTCTAACTGAGGTTAGCAACCTGTTTAAGGTCCACCTTCGGCTGGTATCCTTTGATAACATTCAACACTCTTTGATTTACCGCAGAATGCAAATTTTGATGGTACTTTCGGGTATTCAATCCACTTACACCTCTCATGTCCAGAACTTGTGTCGTTCGTACATCCAGGTTCAAGAAGATTGAATAGGGGCAGCTGTTGCACCCCAAAATTTGCCCATTTATTTATTCCCCAACTGGCCCTCAGCTTAGATTCATGTTCATACCTCATACCCCATTCACGTGCACATTTCATCTGCATATCTCCATTAGGACATTAACATACATCATGCATCATTAACTAATAATATGGCATAGGATCAAGGATCTTGGAATGGTGGGGTTCTCTATCGCTTTGGGGCTTTAATCTTAGCTTAAGCTTGTCTCAACTAGATCTTTGATCAATCATAGTTTGTGTATTAGGGTTTTTGTTCATGATCATTAAGAAATCTCTGCTCATCCGACTACAACGGTGCTATCTTCATCAAGGTTGATTTTAGGGCTTTGTTATGATCATTATACAGTCTATTTCAATATTTGAGGTTTCACCTGAGTTTTATCATCAAAGCAGAGATTGGTTCGTCTGACTACCTATGTTACAAGACATATATGCTTTGGATTTGATGCAAGAGTTTGATAAAAAAATTACGGTGTTTTAAAGTCACTTCTAAGTTAGAAGTGACTTGCTAAGAAAAAAGATAACTTTGACCAAAGTCCTTGTTGAGCTTATTTTGGTTTCCATCTTATCCAAGGTTCATCATAAGGTTCATCATTGTTGGCAAAAGGAAAAGAGGTACTTGAATGAGAAATTGAAGTGGAAAGAATGCTTGAATGAACATTTGATGGGAAGATAAATTCAAAGTTTAATTTTGAGTTTAGGTGAGAAGCTGTTACAATTTCATATCTTCACCATTTAAAACTTCAAGTTTGCATGCCATATTCAAATATTATCATACCAAGAATTCGATTATAATGAGCTGTCACAAAAGAGAACCAAAAGCTACATGAAAATCCATGTTGACTACAAGTTAAACAAATTTTCTAAGAAAAAAAACCTACAGCAATACAAAGATAGTCATCCCCGTACATAAGAGTTCCATTCGGCTGCACGTTGAGAAAAAGAAAAAAAAGAAAAATAAACTCTTGGCTCTGCATATTGTTTTCCCAAATCAAAGGCCAATCGTGCTCTCCTTCAAATTCTTGGCTTTATTCAGCTTCATATTGTTTACATGGTGCACCATATGTTTCTTTCGAGCTGTTGAAACCTACATTAATCCAAAGCGTCACCGAGTCTTCATGCTACACATCAAGAGATTTGCATCGTCACCTGCAGGATAATATCATCATCACCATCAAATTATTACCATCATCATGATCAAAATGGACCATTGATAGCTCGAAGAAATACCTATAATGAGCATACAATCCAATATTCACACCAAACAAAGACCATGTTAACCATCCATCTAGTCCAGAGGCACTAATTCACCATGTCAACATATATACTGCATAACAGAAAAAGAAATAACAAGACCAAACACCTCCTAACTGTTTTAACCCTTCACCAAAAAGAATCAAAATATCCGGCATCTTAAACCAGTACAAAAGGGATAGTTCAGTCAGCAATAACACATAACAGAAATCCAAACACATTTCAACTGATTCACTTCACCATGTAATTAACCCAACAGAACTCATAACTTCCAAACCTAACAGAGGCAGTTAACTCCCTAACATAATTAGTTACCAACTATAACCAACTAGTAACAGAAAAAACAGAATTCGTAACTAACCTTTTTCAGATCTCAATCTCACCATCAATTTCATAACCACTTCATTCAATCTAATGGCTCACATCTCTTCTCTATAACTGAAAAAATCACTCTCCTCTAACTCTCTTCCCTCATCACCTATATAACAGAACTTCTCCACATTCTTCAAGGCTCTTCCTTCACCCTCTCACAATTCATCTTCTTCTCTTCAGTCCCTTCCTTCACTCTGCATCATGTAACAACCAGAGCTTGCAACCTTCATCTTTCTCTTGAATCTTCTTCATACCTCACGCTCCAACTCCTTCATCATCTTCAATTCATATAACTTCATCAGGAATCCGCAGAAGCTTTACACAGATTGAATCTTCATCGCTCACCAACCTCCATCATCATCTGTTCTTCATCACCACTACAGCCACAACATTCATTATCATCATCGAATCGCAACAATCTCTTCCATTACAACACCGCAACATCGCCTGCAATCAAACAATATAAAGAATAAGAAGAAGAAGTTACAAGAAAAGGAAGAGAGAAATGAATTCAAGATTTCCGGATGCATAATACCTGCACGATCGAAATTCCTCTGGTTCTTGGCGCCATCGTCAAACTCGTCGGAGCGTATGTCCGGCAAGCAATTCGTGTTCTCCTTCTGCTCGCCTAAACGCGGTTTATGAGCGCGTGTGTGTTGATTAACGAAACTGAGAGACGAGACGAGTAAGGAAATTGTTTCGTTGTTTGTTGTCACGGCGGAGATAAGAGAGGGAGATAACCGGAGTTGAGAGAACCGAGAGGAGAACGATCGGGGTGAGAAACGAGGGCCACCAGTGCTTTGGTTATCGCCGCGGTGTTGTAATTCTTCATCGGCGAATGAGGGAACGGCGCCGAGTTCGTGAGAGGCAAGAGAGTTCGAGACAGAGAGGCGAACAAGAGCGATGGGAGGTGAAGAGAGCCGTCGAAAGTGAATCGGAGAAGAAGGTTCTTCGGCCGCCGTTCGCGAGTGAGAGGAAGGAGACTCATCAGAGAAAGTGAACGGTCACAATCTCTAACCCTAAATCCCTCTTTCAATTTTATTAATTTGGTTCAATATTATTAATATAAAGTTTAAATTAAGTTTATAGTAATGCGGATTAACTTAAGATTAATGTGATAAAACCTGAATTAAGCTGATTAATTAAGTCTGATATTAACATTAGGATAATTTGCAACATTTGAATCAATGTGTTGTATTGGCTATGGATCAAACACAATAGGCTTCTGGGCCTTCACCGAATTACTATTTTTTCACCCCATAGAGGCCCACGCACCACCATTTTTGGACATAAGAGAAATTAGAACAAAAAACATTGCTGGACCATGCATGCTTGGGCCTGCCACCGAAATTGCATCATACACCCCCCTAAGCCCATGATCCGTTTTTGACAAACCTGAAAACTCTACAAAAATGTTCCCTTGAGCCTAATGCTGTGGGCCTGCGCCCAGAATTCCTGATTGCACCATAATTCTGATTTCACACCTCCCTGTTTCACTTAATTGATAGATTTTAAGTTTTACTTAGTTCTTTTTACTATGCTTTTTAGATAACAAAAAAAACATGTAAAATGTCATAATTTTCTCATTAAGATTTTTAGGTAATAATGACATTTAGAATCATAATTTTTGTTCGATTTTTAGGTAATAGAAAATGACATAGAAAACAAGAAAAATGCTAGTTTAGGCTTAGTAGCATTTAGGTTTTTTAGTATAATTTTGGCTCGAATTAGAATTCTCTTAACACATAAAAAACTCATAAAAATAGTAGTATTTTTAGGTTAATTTTGCACTAATACTTGAACCGTTTTCTTTATGTTTTTGTATCATTTTCATGCTATTTTTATATAATTGTTGTGCGATTTTGTTACTTGTTTTTGGCCTCATTTTAGGCCTACTTTGTTAATACCATTTTAATGCTCCCTTTAGAATTAGAAGTAGGAATTAGAATAACTTAGATTAGAGAATAGGTTAGTTACCCTTTGTTCATTCTTTTTCTTTTCAACTTTAAAACATTAATAAATAAAGAGGCGAATCACATTAAGAAAGTGATAGAGAAATGAGTGGGATTCATTCCCTAATCTGTTTCTCAATCACTTAGTGGCATAGAAATGAGTGGGATTCATTCCCTAATCTGTTTCTCGGTCACTACTTAATGGGAGAGAAATGAGTGGGATTCATTCCCTAATCTGTTTCTCAAACATTAATTAATGGGATAGAAATGAGTGGGATTCATTCCCTAATCTGTTTCTTGAACATTATATAATGGGATAGAAGTGAGTGGGATTCATTCCCTAATCTGCTTCTCGATCATTATACATTTTATGTGATTCAAATCGCAAAGTAAATTCCCTTAAAAAATACCCAGCCAAAAACATTTAAAACACCTAATAAAGGCTCGAATTAAAACAAAGTGACGAAGTGGTGCGAAACCTTGTATTGGGTTTTGTTCATCATGTAGTTACATCAAAAACACAAACCCAAGTTCACTCTTTTGCCTTGTTAGGCGCTTAAGAACAAGTTAAGTCCTTTCCAAAAGTAGGCGTATAAGTCTCCAAAGGTCGAGCATCGTGGATTGTGACCTTAACCGCTGTTCAACTAAAAAACACAAAACAAATGGAAACTATGGAGCCGAACTACGGTCGCTCTGATTCCTTTAAAGGGATACGTAGGCATTGGGTCGCGGGGCCTAAGCGAGCACACTTGTAAATAATCCTTCTTTTCCCCGTATTTCTTTTGCATTCATTCGCATTTAGGTTTTAGACATAGATACACCCTTTAGATAGAAACAAACATAGGTGGATACCATCGAGTACGATGGGCGTGAGGGGTGCTAGCACCTTCCCCTCGCGTAACCGACTCCCGTACCCTGTTCTCTGGTCGAAAGACCTTGTCCTTGTTTCGAGTTAGGTTTTCTGATATTCCTTTCCCGCGATGGGATGAATATATTAGTGGCGACTCTGATTCCATTTTTCGCGGTAGCGACACCTGCCGCAAAGCACAAATGTAAACACACCAACAAAAACAGAGCCTCTTTCGAGGGCTTGGCCAGATGCATGTCTAGGTCCTACTTCTCATGTTAAAGGATGATGCGAGAAAGCGATAAAGTGCGAGAAAAGTAAAATGAAACGGGATCAATACCAAACGGATGATGATCCGTAAACTAGAGCGAATCAAAGCGAAGAAACTAAGAATCCCGCGAGCGAGCTAGCAAAGCAAAAGCAAATGGTCAGCACACCGATTAGCCACAAAAGCGCACAACGATCAACGTATGCATCAAGCATGATCACAATACACCTGCAAGAGGAACAAGCAAACCAAACAAGCAGATATAAAGTAATAGTGATCGTGTCTCCCGGATGAGAACACGATACGAGTGAATAGGATTGTGTTCCGCAAGTGAAACGGAACACACAAGCAACAAATGCCGATCGGTGACTATCCAAGAGCCTTGCACACTAGCACACAAGTTAGAGATAACAAACATCGCAATCGGAATTGCGTTATTACCATAAAACGAAAGGAAATTGACAAGTAAGGTAAACATGAAATGGACAATGAAAAATCAAAGAGAAAACAAACATGAATGATCTACAAATTAATGAACATCAAACATCTAGCAAGATAGTACGTCTCATAAGCTTTCCAACGATATAAAGAACGAGCAAATCGGAGTTACGAGCAAAAAGTTATGCAAGTTTGAAGTTAGAAAAGAAAAACACAAAATTTGCACACAGGGACCGGTTCCCACCTAGGGACAACCCGGTTCCTGGTACTAAAAACCAGAGGCATAAAACTGGGAACCGGTTCCCACCTAGGGACAACCCGGTTCCTGGTACTAAAACACAAAAAACCAACAATTTTGGATGGAGTGGGAACCGGTTCCCGCCTGGGACAACCCGGTTCCTGGCGTAGCAAAACAGGTTTTTATGCATTTTTAAGGCTCCGGAGCCATTCGCACTCAATCCAAAACCGTTCCAACTTGAGATTAGAGCAAACAAACATTGAAAATTCATGCCATACGTAAATCCGCAAATCAAATGAGTCACATATCAATAAACATGCTAAGTGCGACGCGTCAAGCAAGGCAAATATTAAGCAAAAGCACTACACATGCATTTGTGCAAACACTTTGAGTGCGACACAAGTAACATACATGAACATCAACAATTAGGCACACAAAACCATCAAATAATCACGGATTCGAACCTAAATATCACAATTCATCACCAACGAGCAACAATTATATGCAATCAATCATAAAATCCAAACACAATTCACATGAATACGACAAATTCGAGCAAAGTATGAACAAATTCACCGATCAATCATCATCAATTAATCAAGAACAAGAGGTAGATCTAGATCCGAATTCACATATTAATCAACAATTAAGCACTTAATTCAAGATTCGAAGGCATACCGGATAAAGATCTAACCGAAGCGCGAACACGAACACGATACGAACGCGAACACGACACGAACGCGACACGAACGCGACACGAACTCGAACGAAATCCGGAGGGAGAGGGAGTGAGGGCGCGCGAGATGCAAGGAGAAGAGGAGGAGAAATTCGAACTTCCGATCTTGATTCTTCAATCCATGTTCTTGATCTTGATGAAAATTGATGAATCTTGATGAAAGTTTTATGTGATTTGTGGTTTTGATCCAAGAGAATTGAGAGAAAGTGTTTGTGGAGAAACTTGGTGAATTGAAATTGTGAGAGTCCTCCCCTTGATTTGTGAAGAGCAAAATGTTTATATATTGTCAACGCGAAATGTCCAAATTGCCCTCGGTGCGTCTCATTTTGGCTCGTTTTTAAGGAAACTCGGTTCGGCTTTGAATCCTGGAACGAAACTAATGCTACTGTGAAGATGACCAAATTTGTGACTCATTGCCGCGAGAATCGTCTCAATCCAATAAGCGATGAAGAAAATACGCCCGTTTGAATGACGAGAAACGCCGATTCATCTGGTGCGACTGTGCAGAATTTTGTGAGTACCGCTCAAAGAACTCGATGAAACCCTATCTTCGGCTCAAAATCTGAACAAGCATGTGTGACGAAGAAACGAAGCTAACGAAATTTCCGAGAAAATGCCTCCGGAATGGACTTCATACGATAAAAATCGAAGAAGTTATGAATTTTCAAACTCGGCGCGACATACTCGAAAACACACTTTTTACCGAAACAATGCGACGATCCTTAAAATTCTGGGAATTTTCCATGCATAATTGGCCTTTGGTCTGAACATACGAAATCTTGGTAATGATGGTACGGAGCTCCAGTTAAATTTTCAAGTGAATCCGACGAGCGGATTAGGAGATATGAATTTTCCGAGGTCCGAAACCCTACATTCAGCATTGTTTTTCACTATGAAATCCCAAGTAATTTGCAAATCTGGCAACCTTCCTCAAAGAATTGGCTTCCGAGCCGAACACGAAAGTTGTAGATATCGTCGAAACGGTCAGGACTAAGCGGGAACTTAGCTCATATCACCCCTCAAATATGACTTGCGAATTTTCTCTTATTTCCACTGTTTAAACCATTTTTCACACCTTATCTTCATAAACCCATGAAAACTCTTTATTATTTTTCTTCCATTTTCGAACGACGAAATAAACGTCATTAATAACTTATAGCTCAAATAAAGAGGGCAAATTTTGGGGTGCAACAGCGTTTCTAAATTTGATGGGACAGCGAGAGCGTACATTATGAGTTAGGATCGTAGTCTAAGTCTATAGAGCGAGAGTTTGAAAGTAGGAATTTTAAACGGACATATTTAATAAAGATTTTTTATTTGATAAAGAACCTAGCCAATGAAACTTCGGATCACCTAAGTTAGACGAATTACATATCGGTATCCGTTTATTAATATTTTATCTAGATTTAGTTTTATTTCCTCCTAAAACATAATTAAAATATCGCTAGCCTTAACTTTACAAAGCAACGATAGAATACAGTAGGTTGACATTGGTCCATGTGGATTCGATATCTTTTAAAACTACACGTCACGACTGTGCACTTGCAGTCTCCCGAATTATAGACACATAAAGTCGTGATTAGGAAATCATTTCAAGTATGAATGAAGATGATGAATGATGGATGGATAAATATCTCATGCAATATGGTTAATACACAATGTATATGTACAATGGATAAAGTACAATTGTACAAGGATAATATCAACAAGTATATGTACATAAACAAAGACAATGATCAAAGAAACAAGTTATACTGACATGGAAAAGCTAAAGATCAAAGATTCAAATTAGGGTTTTAAAGACAAAAGTTTCACATTCTAATTATGCTTTAGTCATTTGAAAAAGAATAAAGTCTAATTAATTCATGGTATGAACAACAAAAGACAAACACATTCCAATGGTATGACACTAATATCAACATTTTATCAAAAGATTATATTAACAAGTATTAAAAATTTATACCAATTAATTTAAAGAAAACATATCTTTTTAATGATTTTTTGAAGACATTAAATATAAATGTATAAATATTAATCATTTACTAAGCATAAAATAATTTGAATCAAACATCTTCATGGTATTAATCTTCACTTAAACATGGTATAAACCCCAAGGAAACTAAAGTCATATTCAAGTAAGCAAGTTAATTATGGTATCATGGCATCAAGAGTTTATCAAGAAATTAGACCACACAAACTTTCAACAAGACCTAAATGATTTAAACAACAAACATATTTTTGGTTTTTTATTTAATACATAAGATAAAATAAAGTTAAGACTTGATTAAATAAATAAAATATTTTTGGATTTTTTATTGTATTAAAATTAAATAAAATCATAAATGATAAATAGATAAATAAATTAAACCAAAAAGGAAAATGAAAAGAAAAAAGAAATATAAAAAAATAAGAGCTCAAGTGAGCAAAAGAAAAATGACATAAAGATAAAATGCAATGGAATGTAAAGAGCATAAAATAAAGAGCATAATATAAAATGCGAAAATATAAAGAGCACAAATATAAATTGCGGAATTATAAAGTGCAGATATATAAAGAAAAAAAATATAAATTGCGTTAAAAGTAAAAGGTAGTGCAAAATAAGGTAAGTGTAAGCATGGGTGGATCAAGACCTTAGTCAAGGAAGCTTACGAGATCATTACATCAATCAAACATTTCTTAAAGCCTTAGGACAAACTTATCACCATCCCAAAGTACTCAAAGTAATCTCATGATCACCTTAAAGTAGATTAGAAATGATTAAAGTTCATAAAGCCTTTATCCATGCCTAATTGAACAAGATGAATCATCAAAGTCCAATTGATCCAAAAAAATAAAAAGAAGAAGATGAAGATGGAGGTTCAAGAACACTTTTTAACTCTTGATTTAAAATCAATTGAGTTTATAAAAATGGTGATGATTAAGGTACTAAATAAACAAAACAAGAGTAAAAATGCAATAGAATTAAATAAAAAATAAGCAAAAGATTATACCTATTTAATAACATGAAATAAAATAACCAAGAGGAAAAATGAAGAGTTTTTGCTTAGTTTGCATAGAAATTGCTTGGAACTCAAAAATCACAAGTTTATGAAAAAGTGGAATTTTTGAGCTTTCAAGTGAGGGAGTGAGTTGGGAGATTTTTTTTTGTGTGCCCTTGAAACAAGAGGCAAGTTCCTCTATTTATAGGGAAATTTTGTGGTTTGTACGTGGAGGGAAAAATATAATAAAAAAAAGTGTACCAAATTCAAATGGTGTTAGATTGCTTTTTGTGAAGAAAAGTGAAAGTTATGGTTCCCATGAACTTTGGGAAGCTTTATTCATGAACAATAGGGTGTCTCCTATACTATTAGACGGTTGCTTGTTGGTTTTTTTATGTTTCAAAGTTAGAAGCAACAAAGAATAAGCTCAATGCATAAAGTTTTGTGATTAAAGTGACTTTTCCAAAATGACAATGGTGTCTTTAGTGTAAAAATGAAATGATTTAATGGACAAACACTTAACCACTTGGATAATGCTTCAATTAATGGTGTAAAGATTAAATTATGGAGATATTTAGAAGCAATATAGGCTACAAAAAAGATTTGTAGAGAAATGGTTTGAGTTTTGCAACTTGGTTGATCATGGAAAAAACAATTTCATGGTGCCATCTTGATCCGCTGTCGCGCACGGATCAAAAACGAGTATTTTGTAAAACGTAGTTTAGCGGTAACGACAACTCGGATATCGTCTCACAAGGATTCTTAGTTATTACTAACCGACTGAAATTTGAATTAAGGGGGGGGGGGGGGGTTTGTTTCGAGTTCAATTATAAAAATGAAGAAAATAAGTTATTATGAAAAAGTGATTATTTGAATAAGCTGAAACGAATCAACCCACTGTATCAACTTTTGACTTATCATTGATCCCTATAAAATTCCAATTCCCTAAACGGGTCTGATCCTATTCGACTACAAAAACTACTGACAAGCGCAATAGCAATTATACGAAGTCTGTCCCTGAATTCCGGATAAAGCAAACGGATTAAAAGCTATTGTGAATTAAGCAAACACAATATGATCGAACGCGATAATGCAAAAGCTACACTAATCACGAAATTGATTCAAGAACACAAAACAATCAAATTAAAGAATTCTATCATATAAAAACAATTAAATTAAGCAAGCAATTGTAATTATAGATTGGATTCAAAGGAACAGATTAATGGAAAATTATAAAAGAACCTCAAAGCGGCATCTGATTACAGTGAATTGATCCTCGCGGTTTAGTTCTCCATTACAATTGTCAAGCTCTCCAAAATTCGTGAATAGAAAAATGTGAATAATGTCTCGTGGCTGCTAGACCTATTAGGAATCAGCCAAAAAAAGTTTATGACCCAACTGGGTCGAATTACAAAACCCGGCCCACTTCTAGCGACCCGAAACACTAAAATAAAAAGTGCTGCAGCTTTAAACGCAAAACTGGGAATTATCGGCTCCGAATCTGACTTCGACTCCAACATGAAAGTCGTAGGTCTCTCTCTTAGCTTTCCGGCGATTATTAGAACGCCTCAATCGGACTCCTGAAACTCCAGTTATGATCGTTTCCGTGCAGACTGCTAAAGCTGAAAAATAAAGTGCGAAAATTAAATAAAGCTAAAAATAAAATAAATTATAAAAACATATTAAAACATAAAAATAATTAAAATAAATCGAAGAAATGCTTGAGCACAAACATGGAAGAACGTGCATCAAAATGCACTGATCACATCTTCATAAATTCATATCTCCCAGCTCACAAATGCTATAGAGGAGTTCTTGTATTTTTTAGAAATCCCTAAACATCCTCTACAACTTTGATTTTTAGTGTTTTCTCAAATTTTCAAAGGAGCTTGATAGCAAATGACCTCAAAATTGGGCATAAAACATGCATTTCTTCTATAATAACAAATACAACTAATAATAGAAAAAGTTAGTATAAATGATGAAAATAATACAAACTAAAAGAATAAAATAAAATCAAGAAGAAAATATTTTAATTTTATTTTTTTCTGAATAAAAAACGGGACAAGAAATAACGAAAAACGATAAAAAACGGACTCCTAATTAACTGAAAAAAAGAAAATGAATATATTAAAAGAAACTACATGCAACAAAGATTAATAAAAAAGACTGCAAATGATCAAAATCAAATATTAAAATAACCGGTTAAATAGACACTGACGATAAAAAAGCGACTACGAACTGCGCCGAAAAAATAAAGCGAGCACACAAACATGTTCTACGTGAAATGTAGATTCACAAAGCAGACAATTAAAGGTCAAAACTCGAAATATTTTTCTTTCTAATTTTCGTACAGTGTTGAATCGTTCTTTACCAGTCTACCTGTAGAACTAATTTTTCTGAAGACAGTAAAATAATTCAAAAGGACGCTGAAGGCACTAAAAATGCATGAAATGCAATGAAAATGCGATTTTTGGTTATTTTTTACTTTAAAAAGATGCAAAGGCAAATTTGTAAATGTGGAGGGATCTTAGGGTCAAAAATTGGGGTATGACACCTTGGTTGAACATTTTATACTTTTACGTATTGTTTGTTTTGGTTCGAAGCTAAACCCCTGAAAAAGCTTTTGTTTAGGAATAATGTGATCAAGTCTACGCTTAGGTTCTTGGTTAGACCGTGATAAAACCAAGTCTACAGCCCCCCTATTTAATTATCTCGAGCCTTAAAACATGAAAGACTTTAGTCCTCATGGTAATAATGGTGAAAGGTAATTAAATACAGAAAGACCCAAATTTTTGTCCTACGCAACTAAAATGCAATGCATGGACTCTTTTTTTACAAGTATATAATATGAGAGACTCTGAACTCTATGGGGAATATGACATCCAATTACTAGCTTTGAATGAAAGGAAAAGGAATCACGACATCCAAGAATGGCATTGAATGAAGTGAGAAATGACATCCAGGTTGACACTGGGGAAAAGGAATCACGATATCCAAGAATATCATTGAATAAAGTGAGAATCACAACATCCAAGAATGACATTGAATAAAGTGAGAAATGACATCTAGGAGTGGCACTAGAGAAAAGGAATCACAATATCCAAGAATAGCTTTGAATAAAGTGAGGATCACAACATCCAAGAATGACATTGAATGAAGTGAGAAATGACATCCAGGAGTGGTACTAGAGAAAAGGAATCACGATATCCAAGAATAGCTTTGAATAAAGTGAGGATCACAACATCTAAGAATGACATTGAATGAAGTGAGAAATAACATCCAGAAGTGGCACTGGAGAAAAGGAATCACGATATCCAAGAATAGCTTTGAATAATGTGAGGATCACAACATCTAAGAATGACATTGAATGAAGTGAGAAATAACATCCAGAAGTGGCACTGGAGAAAAGGAATCACGATATCCAAGAATAACATTGAATAAAGTGAGGATCACAACATCCAAGAATGGAAATGAATAAAGTGAGAAATGACATCCAGGAATGACATTGGATAAAAGAGATAAAACATCCAAGAATAGCATTGGATGTAAGAAAAAAAATTGAACATCCAAGAATAGCACTGGATAAATAATGAAAATACAGACAGACATTTGTTTTCGTATGTGCCAAATAAGTTGGACTTAGATCTCAAGGTAAGATGTTGATAGCAATAGGACTTTGGAAAAATATAAATGAGCATGAAAATTATTTCTATGTATGATACTGAACTTTTCTATGCATGATGAATGATCAATGCAATGGAATTTGTTTGTGACAACTGAGGTAGACTCTTTTGAAGATTGGAACACGGATTCCTCAACACGGGGAACTTTGTCGACTCTGCTATGGAAGATGCTCGAACATATCTCTGTCACACTGGTAACTGTGTCAAACTGATAATCTTCTGAGAAGAACCAATAAACCATGTTTGGGGATTACTGAAGAAGATTTCCCCTGATTGACTGATTGTTGTAGGCTAACTAATCATGGTTTCAGTTTGACTGTTGATGGGGATAAGCTGATCATGGCTTCAGTTTTTGAAATGATTGCGAGAAAGCTTGCCCCAATATGATTCTTGAAGGGATCTTCTGATCAACAAATTTTGAGTTGAACAATATTTGAACAAAAGGATCTGAATTAACGTGCCCCTGATATGATCAATAATCAAGTTTCTCAACTGTTTTAAATTTCCTTGAAAATGAGTGCTTACTCGCAAATAAAATGTTCATTTCAAAAGTGGTAATTTTAATGCAATGCTCAAGAAAATTTTGAAAACAAAATCATTATACAATAGATGAATTATTGATCAAAACACAATGGCTTATATATTGAAAGTGAAAGAATAAGCACAAACATGATATCAAAACAAGTGATTGGAAAATCTCTTGGGAGTCAGTTTACGCAACCTTGTTGTAGTATGCTTTCAAAATAAACCTTGCTTCAATTAGGTCTTTTAAGGGTTGTAATGTGGCTCGGTTAACAGTTATAGAAACAAAGGATATAAGGCTCAAATTTTTATAGTGACCCACCCCCTTCTTCGTGATGATCTCTAGTCCCACGCTCAGTTAATTCAACTTATGCATTTAGATTCCAAGAGATTTTTGGAATTATACTTGTGATAGTTATGATAGCTCCCAAGCTAAGAGAATTTTGAGATGGTGGTCACTTATTCCTTTTGATGGTAACAACATTTTGTTTGTCAAGAATTTATTGACTTCTCTTTTGATTTTTCTTTTGATATCCCTAACTTTTTCCTGAACTGTTTCTTTTAATCTTACAGTCAGCAGGATGCCCCAATTTTGCATAAGTCTTCTTCATAGGTTCTGACTTATCGGGCGTTTTCTTTGATTCTCCCTTTTATATTTGATGGGAAGATAATGACTGCCTTGCTTAATGATTACGATGAATCATCATTGGCTTTCGATTGACATCTTCAACATTTATTTGATGTGTGAGGAGGAAAGCTTGTGATTGAAACCCTTATTGAAAGGTGTATTGAATGATTCTCTTGTAATTGAATGCATAACCAAATTAACTGAGAACTACCCTGCCCCAAGTTAAAATTATGGGTTTTTCGTATAGAAAGAAACTCCAACGGCTAGGCTCAAAGGGGTGAACGAGGGATTAACTTCCTTATTACTCCAGTGTTTGGGGATTTGAAACAATGCCCGTAGATCATCAACAAAGTTTTATTTGAAAGCATACCGTTCAACAATTTGGGTATTTCGTTTTCATCATTCTCCCTCTAATCTTTGCATAAGTAAAAGTTTGATAAAGAAAGTGAGAAGATATATATTTGAAAACAGTAAGTAGAATTGAATCAAAACATGCAATGCTCATTTCATTAAAATTATCATTCAGAAACAAACAAAGTTCAATGCAATATGCAATTCAAAACAAGGAAATTACAAACAGAATGAAACAAGGCCTAGTGACTAATCAGCAACAAGGAGGAGTTGACCTTTCTGAAACACTGGCTTTAGGAAAGGTTACTCTAGATTGCTTTCTCTTTAGCCACTCTGTTCTGGCAAAGGATTAGGTTTTACATTGGGACCAACATCCTTTAAAGTTAACATATTTTCCCTCATCAACTCTTGTACTCTAGCCTTCAATGCATAACAGTTTTCCAAATCATTACCAGCACCACCTTGATGGAATGCACGATGAAGATCAGAACTGAAACCGAGTGGAAAAGGGTTTGGAGGAGTAAGAGTCCTGGTTGTAATTAGACCTTTATGAACCATCAAAGGATAGAGCTCAATGTAAGTCATGGGAATAGGATCATAGGTGGTCCTATTGTGGTTCTGGTTTTGTTCAATAGCCTGACATTGAGGAACTTGAACTGGTTGAGGATTAACAACAGGAGAAATAATAGCTACAAATGGTTGATCATAGCATTGGGCCTTTTGACAAGGCATTCTTCTTTCATTCGAGACAACATTGGTTTCTTCCTTCTTTCTTTGAAAGTTCCCAAAGGATTTCTTTGTACCATTAGAAGATTCACCAACAGTAGACACTTTGCCCTTCTTAATCCCTTCTTCTAACCTTTGACCAATAGTCACCAAATCCGTGAAGCTTGAAAATATACTGCCAATCATTTTCTCCCAAAAGAAAGGTGAGAGAGTGTTCATAAACATGCTTGTAAGCTCCTTCTCAGCTATAGGTGGTTCAACTTGAGAGGTTAGCTCTCTCCAACGCTGAGCGTACTCCTTGTAGGATTCTTTCTCCTTTTGAGACATGTTTTGTAGTTGACGACGGTCTGGGGCCATGTCGAGGTTGTATTTGTATTGCTTCATGAAGGCGTCAGCCAAATCTAGGAAGCACTAGATATGATTCCTTTCAAGTCCCATATACCACTTGAGTGAAGCACCAATAAGACTATCGTGAAAGCAATGAATGAGTAATTTCTGATTGTCGGTGTAGGAAGCCATCTTTTTGACGTACATGACCAAATGGCTTTTAGGACAGGTATGCCCCTTGTATTTCTCAAATTCCTGAGTCTTGAACTTTGCAGGCATCACAAGGTCAGAAAATAAGCACATGTTACCAACATCAATGCTAAAGAACTCATTACCTTCCATGGCCCTCAATCTCTTTTCAAAAGTTTGAAACTATTCTTGGACACCTTCATGTTCAATAGCATCTTCTTGACTTTCACTTTGGGCATCAGCAGCATGATACTCAAAGAGAGGATTTTCATAAGGAGCTCGGATAGTTTGTGTAGTAGTATGAATAACAGGATGAGGTTCAGTGAATACAGGATCTTGAAACACCGGTTGAGAACTTTGGCCAACCATAGCAATAGTGGCAAAAGGTGGAGAATAATCCGGAGGTAAACCAAACTCTGGCCATGTAGTTATGGTCCTTTGATTAGGTTGAGGGTCAGTAACGATATTAGTAACTTCTTAGACAACAGTTCTTTGAGGAGGCTCCCCTCTAGAAATCAAAACTTACAACATCTCTGTGAGCTTGGTCATTAGGGATGTCAACGGGGCAGATATTGTTCGGAGGACGCTTCTCCGCTCCCTGCCCCGCCCCCAAATTTACTCCCCATCCCCAATCCCCGCCACAGGGGAATATTTCCCCCCATCTCCATCCCCACAGATCCCCACAGATATCCACGGAGATCGAATCTTAAGAAAATTTCTACACTTTTTGATCAAAACTATGACACTAGTATTTTGTTTTTTTTTTCGTTTTTTTTAAAACGCATATATTTGCATCTTTATTTTATAAAAAAATCAAAAGACATCTTGCATCAATAATAAATAAAAAAAAGCAAAAGAACTTGATGTTGCTAATATTTTTTATGTAAAAATAAATAAATAAATAGTAACATAACTTCTTGCTACCGTGCTTCCACTAATTTACTACCACAATACCGATGTCGTCCAGCGCAAGTGGTGGATTATGTGTGAAAAATCTATAACTTCTAATGACTCTTCATTTTCTAATACATTAATATTTTTCATGTAAAATTATATAATTATATAATATATATATATATAATATATAAAGTAAAAAAATTAATATATATCACCGGAGTCGGGGAATCCACGGGGCGGAGGATACTTTCCCAATCCCCGCCCCAAAGTGTTATCGGGGGGACTTTTCCCTCCATCCCCACGGGGAAAAAAATCCCCAACTTCGGATCTCCGCACAGATATTTCCCACAGGGATCCCCATTAACAGATGCAATTGACATCCCTAATGGTCATGCATGTCTTCAACTCGTCAATTTCCATTCTAACTTCCATGTTATGTTGTTCTTGGTCTACCATTCTTCGTCTGTTGTTAGCTCTAGTTTTGTACTTGTGTTGAGGAAACAGCTTGACGTTTGACAAATAACTATTGAAAGACACATTTGGAATGAGAGTTTTGAACAATATGGATGTATGCAAAGGATGTAAATGATATGCAATGTAATGCAAAAGATTTCTCTTTTTTAATTTTCAAAATATCTCAAAATATGTTTCAAGGATTAATCAAGAATTTGTAAATGTAAACACAATATAGTAACTTGAAGAAGAAATGTTTATTCATTAATAATAAGGGACAAAGCTTCCTTGGTACATTTTAAAGGGACAAGGGTCATCGAGGGTGATCGAAGTACCATTTCTTTTAATAGCCTACAAAGGGACAAGGGTCACCTTAAGGTATAAACACTTTCAAGAGTTACAAGATAAAAATAACAAAGAAAGCTAGTGAACCTTTAAAGTAATTCTAAGGAATCTCAATGTGAAGCACTCATATCATCTTGGTTCTCAAGAGAGATAACAACATTTCATACTTGTCATAGAAATTCTTAGGATTAACAATTAAAGATCCCAACTTTCTTAACTATTCTATCTTTGGACTCTTGAAAATATACCCCTTGGCTTTTTTTCTTTCAAGTTCCATTCCTATAATATTTACAAAACAAAAAGGTTTCTTTTAAATCCTTGAAAGATATTATGGTTTTTAAAATGCATGGATGAATTAATGCAAACATAGCAAACACATGGGGTTTACGGGTTCAACGTCACGAGCATGGAGCCAAAGGTCTACCCATCTCAAAGGTGTGTACTATGGTTATTTTGTACCTGTAGATCAAGATTCTATTGTTTCCCAAACTCAAGCAGCCCAACTTGGAGATTGTAAACTCTGTATCAACATACTCATTTGAACAAAATCCAAGAGAACCTCATCTGAGCGTAGCCTCGTGTAACAACTATTCTGAAAATGAATCAGACATAGTTTCCACACTACATCTTAAAGGCCAAGATTGGTTAAGGGTTTCTAGGTCCCTAGCTTCTACAGCCTAGTTGAACGCAACGATGTATTCCAAACTACATGTTCAAAAAAGTTACTTCCAAAAAGGCCTCCACTGAGCGATGGATCTCAAATTTACTTCTTTGGGACTACTCCCTCGAGATCAAAATGACTATACCAGTCTCCTATAATAAATTTACACTCTAAATTCGGGTTAGGATTTGTCTCACCACAAGGGGAATCAAGCCCTTTCCCAATACAACCCAATAAAAATAACAAGTATTCACATAGGAAAGTAAAAGACAAATTATGTACAAAACAAAAACAATAATATAAACAAAGATAGGGTCAACCCTTCCAAAGATACACCAATAATTTGATCAGTATCCCCAGCAGAGTCGCCACTTTTCTGTAACGGTGAAATTGGTGAGACTAAAGCCATGGGAAAGACTTAGCTCATTTTGTTTCAAACAGAGTCACCATCGTGCTTTATTGTTTCCAAAAGGAATGGGAGAAAGAGCGAATAAAACCCACAAAAGTTTTTAAAATCAAAACCAATAAACTTATCTGAGATTTGGGTAAGGGGATTTGTTATACAATGGGAAGGTTTTAAGCACCCCTCATATCCATGGTACTCCATAGGAACCTCTTTGAAAATGTTATTGTTTTTGTGTACGTATTTTGAAAAAAACATATGTGAATTTGTTGAAAAAGAGTGTGGGGATGGGAAAAGAAGTTTTTAAAAGTAAGTTCGATAAGACATTGCATCTTAGGCCTACATACCCCTTTAACAATAGGGAAGTCAGAGCTTTTGTAGTTCATCTTAAAAGGAAAATAAAAGGGCCAAAGGGGCCAAAAAAAATTTGGGTGTTGAGTTTTAACAATACTAAGTACAAAAATAAAAGAGATTGGAAAAGAGATTGAGTACCTTGAAAATTTTAGTCAATATCATTCTCATTCCTTTGGATTTTTCAACAACAACTTAAGCAATCAATACCTTGGAAATCATTTCATGTATGAATGAAGAGGATGAATGATGGATGGATAAATATCTCATGCAAAATGGTTAATACACAATGTATATGTACAATGGATATAAAGTACAAATGTACAAGGATAAAAATCAACAAGTATATGTACATAAACAAAGACAATGATAAAAAAAACAAGTTATATTGACATGGAAAAGCTAAAGATCAAAGATTCAAATTAGGGTTTTAAAGACAAAAGTTTCACATTCTAATCATGCTTTAGTCATTTGAAAAAGAATAAAGTCTAATTAATTCATGGTATGAACAACAAAAGACAAAGACATTCCAATGATATGACACTAATATCAACATTTTATCAAAAGATTATATTAACAAGTATTAAAAATGTAAATGTATAAATAATAAATATTAATTATAAATGTATAAATATTAATTATTTTTTGAACAACATATTTTTTTAACATATTAATTATTTTTTGAACAACATATTTTTTTAACATATTAATTATTTTTTGAACAACATATTTTTTTAATGATTTTTTGAAGATATTAAATATAAATGTATAAATATTAATTATTTACTAAGCATAAAACAATTTGAATCAAACATCTTCATGGTATTAATCTTCACTTAAACATGGTATAAACCCCAAGGAAACTAAAGTCGTATTCAAGTAAGCAAGTTAATTATGGTATCATGGCATCAAGAATTTATCAAGAAATTAGACCACACAAACTTTCAACAAGACCTAAATGATTTAAACAACAAACATATTTTTGGTTTTTTTATTTAATACATAAGAAAAAATAAAGTTAAGACTTGATTAAATAAATAAAATATTTTTGGAATTTTTATTGTATTAAAATTAAATTAAATCATAAATGATAAATAGATAAATAAATTAAACCAAAAAGGAAAATGAAAAGACAAAAGAAATATAAAAAAATAAGAGCTCAAGTGAAGAAAAGAAAAATGGCATAAAGATAAAATGAAATGGAATGTAAAAAGCATAAAATAAAGAGCATAACATAAAATACGAAAATATAAAGAGCACAAATATAAATTGCGGAATTATAAAGTGCGAATATATAAAGAATAAAAATATAAATTGAGGATATATAAATTGCGTTAAAAGTAAAAGGTAGTGCAAAATAAGGTAAGTGTAAATATGGGTGGATCAAGACCTAAGTCAAGGAAGCTTATGAGATCATTACATCAATCAAACATTTCTTAAAGCCTTAGGACAAACTTATCACCATCCCAAAGTACTCAAAGTAATTTCATGATCACCTTAAAGTAGATTTGAAATGATGAAAGTTCATCAAGCCTTAATCCATGCCTAATTGAACGAGATGAATCATCAAAGTCCAATTGATCCAAAAAAATAAAAAGAAGATGATGAAGATGGAGGTTCAAGAACATTTTTTAACTCTTGATTTAAAATCAATTGAGTTTATAAAAGTGGTGATGATTAAGGTACTAAATAAACAAAACAAGAGTAAAAATGTAATAGAATTAAATAAAAAATAAGCATAAGAGTCTACCTATTTAATAACTTGAAATAAAATAACCAAGAGGAAAAATGAAGAGTTTTGGCTTAGTTTGCATAGAAATTGCTTGGAACTCAAAAATCACAAGTTTATGAAAAAGAGAAATTTTGGAGCTTTCAAGTGAGGGAGTCAGTTGGAAGATTTTTTTGTGTGTCCTTGAAACAAGAGGCAAGGGCCTCTATTTATAGGGAAATTTTGTGATTTGTGGAGGGGAAAATATAATAAAAAAAGTGTACCAAATTCAAATGGTGTTAGGTTGCTTTTTGTGAAGAAAAGTGAAAGTTATGGTTACCATGAACTTTGGGAAGCTTTATTCATGAACAATAGGGTGGCTCCTATACTATTAGATGGTTGCTTGTTGGTTTCATGATGTTTCAAAGTTAGAAGCAACAAAGAATGGGCACAATGCATAAAGTTTTGTGATTAAAATGACTTTTCCAAAATGACAATGGTGCCTTTAGTGTAAAAATGAAATGATTTAATGGATAAAAACTTAACCACTTGGATAATGCTTCAATTAATGGTGTAAAGATTAAATTATGGAGATATTTAGAAGCAATATAGGCTACAAAAAAGATTTGTAGAGAAATGGTTTGAGTTTTGCAACTTGGTTGATCATGGAAAAAACAACTTCGTGGTGCCATCTTCATAAATTCATATCTCCTAGCTCACAAATTCTATGGAGAAGTTCTTGTACTTTTTGGAAAGCCCTAAACATCCTCTACAACTTTGATGTTTAGTGTTTTCTCAAATTTTCAAAGGAGCTTAATAGCCAATGGCCTCAAAGTTGGGCATTAAAGATGCATTTCTTCTATAATAACAAATACAACTAATAATAAAAAAAAGTAAGTATAAATGATGAAAATAATATAAACTAAAAGAATAAAATAAAATCAACACGAAAATATTTTTATTTTATTTTTTCTGAATAAAAAGCGGGACCAGAAATAACGAAAAACGATTAAAAAACGGACTCCTAATTAATTGAAAAAAGAAAATGAATATATTAAAAGAAACTACATGTAACAAAGATTAATAAAAAAGACTGCAAATGATCAAAATCGAATATTAAAATACCCGGTTAAATAGACACTGACGATAAAAGTGACTACGAACTGCACCGAAAAATAAAGCGAGCACACAAACATGATCTACGTGAAATGTAGATTCACAAAGCAGACAATTAAAGGTCAAAACTCAAAATATTTTTCTTTCTAATTTTCGTACAGTGTTGAATCGTTTTTTACCGGTCTACCTGTAGAACCAATTTTTCTGAAGATAGTAAAATAATTCAAAAAGACGCTTAAGGCGCTAAAAATGCATGAAATGCAATGAAAAATGCAATTTTTGGTTATTTTTTACTTTAAAAAGATGCAAAGGAAAATTTATAAATGTGGAGGGATCTTAGGGTAAAAAATTGGGGTATGACACCTTGGTTGAACATTTTATACATTTAGGTATTGTTTGTTTTGGTTCGAAGCTAAACCCCTGAAAAAGCTTTTATTTAGGAATAATGTGATCAAGTATACGCTTAGGTTCTTGGTTAGACCGTGATAAAACCAAGTTTAGGTTCAAGCTTAGCTTATGATTAAAGCTTGTTTAGATTCGAGATCAACCCGGTGATAAAATCTCCTAGGTTCTTAGTTAGCCCGGTATAAAACCAAATTCTAGTTCACGAGTTCATCCCGGTGTTAAAAGATCTAAAGGTTCAAGATCATCTCGTGATAAAATGTTTGTTTTGAAGCTTGAAGACTAGCCTCTACAAATTTCTTGTGGAAATGAGACTATCCGCTTCGATCCATCATTTGGAAGGAAGACTCAACACTTCACTCCTTGTTTTGTAGTTTGGTTGAAAGTTAATCATAAACTTCATTTTCCTTATATAAGGGGGTTTTGAGTGTTCATCCTGCTAAAAACTTTTAAGTTTATTGGATACTCTTAAGATTAAATCTTGGGGACATGACTAAGTCATTTTTAAATGAATCTGTATAATTCCTAGTGTTTTTCTCTTTTCCCTTAACTCATTATTTTTCGCACTTTATCTCATGAAATATTATTTTTCCGTTACTCAATTATATTCACCCACCCCTCCCCCCACCCCATCTTGTGTGTGAAGTCACATGTCCAATAAGTGGCATCAGATCCTAACTCATTTTTAAGGACTAGTCGTCTCAGGGGAAAGAAGGCTTCCAACTGGAGACCTTTTCTAAACAAACCACCATTTTCTAAACACACAATTTATAGTTTTTATTCAAAATATAAATTATGAATTATGGGAAACAATGATCAATGGTCTGTTTATCCCTACTTACGAAGTAAATGGAAAAGTAGTAGATAAACCATGTTCCCTTTGGACCAAAGATGAAAAGAGAAATTTTGAACTAGATTTCAAAACTAAGAGTTTTATAACTATGTCTCTAGATGATATAAATTTTTCTATGTTCATCATTACAAAACCACCAAGAAAATGTGGGATACTCTTGAAATGATATATGGAGTTTCTCCGAGTATCAATTAAGAACAAATGAACACAAAAAAAAAAAAGAAGATAAAGATATCACTCCTAGATGCTTTTCAAAATTAAGAAAAATTGGAAGTTGTATTGGAACATTTGTCACAATCCAATATTTAAGAGTTAATAATTGGAATTTTAATCCAAGGAAAAATCAAAGAAGATGGAAATCATAAATAAATTGAACAATCTAGTTCCATTACTTTAAGAATCATACTCCTATCAAACAACTCTGATGGAATCCTTAGAAAAAACATACTTATTAGTCGAACGGTCTTTGGAAGAATCAACATCAAATGATGGAACCTCGTGTTCAAGAATCTGTGAATAAGAAGAATCATCAAGTGAAATCTTCAAAATAAGAAAAAGAGGAGAGACATCAACCTCGGGGAGAAACATAAAAGAACCTTCTTTCAACAAAGAACATGAAGTCTACATAAAGGCAACCTACGAGGTAAATATTATTCAGGTAATTAAACTAACTTATGAATAATTGTTTAGAATGACTGGTCTATTATTTAAAGAAAATGATAAACTGAGAGAAAGAAACTTAGGTCTTAAGGAGTCTTTAAGATATCTTGAAAAAATTAATAAATCATTCAAGATAGAAATTAATAAGATCAGAAATTTAAGAGAAGAATGTAAGAGTTGTGCTTCCTAGAAAAAAGAAAAAAGTAATTTACATGAGACCCTATGTAAGTTTACCTAAGGGAAAGAAAATCTTGACTTGTTCTTAACAAGTCAAAGGCCCCCCTCAAATAAAAATGGACTAGGATTTAAAAAAGATAGAAAACCTAGTAAAGTTATTGATCTCGAGAAAAAGGATCATCTAGTTTATAAATGCGCACACTATAAAAGAGTTGGTCATTTAGAGTCTTTTTATTTCGACAAATTAAAAAGATCTAAAGGCAACAATATTATATATTTAGGAACTAATGCACTTGAGCCCAAGAAGAAGTGGGTACCCAAGGTGAAACCTTAGTGTTTTGCAGGTATACTTTGCAGCTCGAAGCTTTAACAATTATCAATGGATTTTTGCAAAGAAAGAGTATACTTCCAAGTGTACAATTCCTATGAAGTTTCTGATCCAAGAATGTACGATGATGAAGAATATCAATAAGAGCAAGTGTTTTTATAATATATCAAGGTTTATCATACTTAGTGATTAGTTGAGTGGATGTGCCTATAATGAACATATTGATTTTGTTTATACCAAGTCTCACATCCAATGATGTATAGAGAAGGATACACCATAATATGATTGGTGTTTCCCTTTAAGGGAAATGTTTATCAAAATTTCTTGATAAAAGAGGTTACAGATTAATCCTTGAAAATAATGAATTTAAAGTTTTGCTCATTTCAATACATTATTTTTCTGACCCAAACGATGAGTTTTCAAGTGTTTTTACAGAAATGGGGTGCAAATAAGATAAACAAGGGGTGGAGAAAAGCAACAAAATTTAGCACAAGACCTAAACTACACCAAGGAGGCTAAAAAAAAGCCTTGTCTATTGGAACCTTATGGAAATTGATTAGAGATGCTTGGCATGCCTATTTTTAAATCAAACCCAATCCAAACTTGCCCTCGAAGCAAATGTTAACATTGATGATGAATACACAAAATCTTGAGAGATCGGACCAACCAATGAATTGCAAAAGATTATCAGGATCGTGTTGCAGTCCTTTGTGATTGTTTCACAATTTACTAAAATTTGTCAGGATCGCGCTACAATTGGATTAAATTGTGGCACAATTTTTCCAGTAGCTTCGAGGCTAATTTTCTTCCTATTTTCCTTATTTTTCTTTTCTTTTGACAACTTTGTTCCTTCTATCATATATTGTTACTTTTTATTCTGAATGATTAGACTTTTGTGAAGGTGTTTGAGTTTTAGTGTGAATATTGGGGTTATAAATTGTCTTTGGACCTTTTCTTCCACCTCTTCGATGTGGAACATAATTCCCTAGATAAAATTAAAATTTAGGGATTGGATTTGCTGCAACAAGAGGTCAAGCAATTCAATGGCTTTCTGAAATTGGGTGGACTTCAAGGATCGGTTCTTCTTGGTGCACCTCCGGACCCCAGAGGCTCCCTTCATTTTCCAGGAGACTCTAGTCTATGAGGAAGAGTCTTGTTCTTCTGATGTTTGTCCCTTAAAGAATAAGAAAATGGTCAATTGACACCCGGGTTATAACTAGGGGTGGAAAAACGGGTCCGACCCGTTGGACATGCCTGTTTTACCCGCACTTTAGTGCGGGGCGGGCCAAAGTTTTAGGCTCACACCCTTTACTGTGACCACCCCGCCCCGCCCCATTTTTATGCGGGCTTTTGTGAGCACGGAAATTAACATTAACTTAAGTATTTTTATGCTTAAAAGGTGTAGCGCATGCGGGCATAGCCCACCCGACCCTCACTTTTTTGCGGGGCGGCCTAAAGTTTTAGGCCCGCAGCCTTAACTACGACCGCCCCTCCCCGCCCCATTTTTTGCGGACTTTTTCGTGCGGGCCTAAACGGGGCGGACATGTCTGTTTGCCACCCCTAGTTATAACAAGTGACATTGATGCTAATGAGAAGAAGGAGTCTTTCTATGAGGTGAGAAAATTGAAGTTGATATGTTTTTAGTTATGGAATTTTTTAATTTATTTATATTGATTATTTTTATTTTTCTTTTGCATATATGATAACTTCAAAAGTTATGGCTACAGTGAGAAGCCTCTTTAGTATCCAGAAAGCATGTAAGAAAATCGGGGCGACCACTTCCTCTCCTTTTACTTCTTCCTCTACCACTCATGTAGCGAAATAGCCATAGAAACTACTGGGTGAGGTTAGGGTCCATCTGTGGCTCAATTTT
Organism: Vicia villosa; assembly: GCF_029867415.1. Taxonomy (NCBI): domain Eukaryota; kingdom Viridiplantae; phylum Streptophyta; class Magnoliopsida; order Fabales; family Fabaceae; genus Vicia; species Vicia villosa. The sequence goes on from NC_081185.1 coordinate 22,965,350, forward strand.
CCCTAAATCTTAGTTGGGGTCAGACTTCCTTTACTGGGCAGGCAAAGGGCCTAACGATCGGGATTTGGCCTCCGCGGATAATGCCAAAAGGGATCGAGATCTAAATGCTTCCCAGAGAGAAATTTGATTAAGAGGTTGAATCTCTCTGAATCTTCTCCCATGGGAATCTCCATTCTCGGCTCTATAGGACTTCACATACTCCTTTCAAGTTTTTCGATGTCCTCCAATCTTCGATTCCCTGCACTTTGGAGGAGGAATGCGCTTACGTGCCTAAGTTGGACCGTGATTTCTTCCAAAACCTTCATGATATTGAGAAAATGAAGCTGATTTTGGAGGTATCCTTCCATATGTTTTGTAGCACCTCTTTAAAGTTCATGAAATTTATGAGTCGTAGGGATCTCGTCACCCCGAGTACTCCCTCTGAGGAGAGAGACATATAAAAGGGGAATTATGACATGGCCATTCATGACCGATCTTGTCTCCTACATAACTTATTAAACCTTCAGGAAAAGAAGGTTAGGCTATTTGGCCTTAAGAAAGTGGTGGATATCCATAACTCACCACTTCTACATTTATTACATTTTTTGACAAAGAAAGTGGTGGATCGTACTATGTTATTTTTTAAAAGAACTTATCATATATTCCCTCGGTTTAAAAAAGAAACTTAAACCAAGGGGTAAACTAATTCAGAGTACATGTTTCGAGTCCCAACAACTATAATTTTTATTTATTTATCTTTAAAAGTGACGTCTTTCTTATTATTTAAGATTTTATTTAATTATTAATTATTCTATTCCATCCGTTTCTCAAACAATCAAGGGGTCTGATAACCAAATTTTACTATAAAAGGATTCCTTCACTAAGTTTTATGCTAAACCTGACTCACATGTTCAGCCACTCTGCTTCGTACTCTTAAACATCATTCTTTCGGATGGATTGCAAGACAAAAAAATTTTGGTTTTTTGCTATTGTTCTTCTTACACCAACCTTTAACAAATCATTTTTTTATTCTTGTAATCTATCTCACGTAATGGTATTGTTTTTGTTGTTTTTGTTGTTGTTGTTCTTGTCAATGTTTAATTTAAAATATAACATACTTTTATTTTGGAATAAATTTTCAATATTGTCAATATAAAAAACTTTCTCTAATATATATTGATTTTTTTTCAGTTGAAAACATTGAGGAATTTATTCTTAATGAAATTGCAACACACAAATAAATTGGTGAATGGTAAAAAATTAAAAAAGTAAACAATACATGTAACTTAATTTTTTTTTCATTTACCATTTTTTGGCAATAGAAGTAATATATTACCTTGGTATTTTTAGAAATCGAGGTTTAACGTACATATTTTATTTAAAGTAAAAAATTTTACCTCGGTTTTTAGTCATAACCGAAGGGAAAATAAGCATGCTTATTGAGTTTCTTTGTCGTCCTTAAACAAATATTTGTCCCCTATTAAGTGAATATCAACGCTCAAGACACTACCATTAGTGATCCACGTGAAACATAAAAGACATCCATTCAGAAGGCTAATGCCACATTATATATCTGAATCACAAATATTATGAATATAAAAAATTGATAATGAAAAAATTTGTCATGAAAACATTGAAACTTAAAGAAGATTGGAAAAGTTCTCTATGAAGGATTGCAAGAGCAGAAAAATATTTGGGTTCAAGGTTTGTGTTTTTAAATAATCATATGACTGATGATTTATTTTATTTATCTAACCATTTTTTTTGTTTTATATCAGAAACAAATGCATGAAATATCCAACTTTTGATCTTCCCCTAGATTGAACGAAACGAGGAACAATAATTTCATCTTCACTGACAATGATGATGATGAATCCGATTTAAAATTTGTTATATATTTTTATTTGTAGATTGAAACAAAAACAATGTAATATAATAAACTTTGTATGCTTCGTTTTCATAGCCTCCTATAAATGATGTTTCTTTTTTTGATGTTGAATCTTCTGAAGATCTTTAAACTACTTAGTATGTTCTTTCGAAGGAAGTTATGAGAGTTGTTTGATGAAGTTGATGATTCTTCATTCTTTAAGATTGTTCATTCATCTTTGAGTAATTGAACTAGTTCGTTCAATTTCTCTATGATTTCCTCCTTCTTTGATTTTTCCTGAAATTCATGAAAGCTCTCATCTATCGATATAAGGATTGGATTGAATTTTCAATTCTTAACTCTTAGATATTGGTTAGTATTAAATGTTCCATTATAATTTTAAAGTTCCTAAATTTATAAAAAAAAACATTTGTGGATGAATTTTTAATCTTCTTCGCCTCGTATATTCATTTCCTCTTGTTCGATACTTGGAGAAACTTTATATCAAGAATATCCCATATTTTCTTGGCGGTTTTGAAATTATAAACATAAAGAAGTTTACTTGGTAAGTAGGGACAAACAAACCATTGATAAAAGTTTTCCAAAATTCGCAATTAATACTTTAAATAAAGATTCTAAATATAGCTTTCTATATTTCAAACCTAGAGCCATTAAACGATGGAGGTATGTTTAAGAACGATATCTTGTTTAAGAGCGTGTTGAAAATCATCTTCATCCTGAAACGATTAGTCCTTAAACAGGAGTTAGGTTATAATGCCACGTGTTGGACATGTGATTCCACATACAAAAGGGGGTGAATTTTGTTTTATAAAAATGGTAGTTTGAAAAACTTTTACTATTATGTTTAGAGTTTAAAATCATTTTGAAGATGTTATTGAAATAAGCATTAGAAATTTAAATTGCTAAACGTAAAAGCTAAGGGAAGAGAGAATACACCATGAATTATATAGGTTCGTTCGAAATGAAGTGACGTAATCCTCTCCCCACGATTTGATCTTTAGAGTATCCAATAATTCATAAGATCTTTTAATAGGTAGAACTCTCGAACCCCCTTATACAAGGATGAATGAAGTTTCTGGATAACTTCTGACCGAATAGTGAACAAAGGAGAGAAGTGATTAGTCTTCTTTCCAAACAACAGATTGAAGTGGATAGTCTTCCCTTCAAACAACAACTTGAAGCAATTAGTCCCCAATCTAAGCTAATATTTTACACGGGCTTGTCTCAAACCAAAGAGAGCTTTTAAACCAGACTGAGGTAACCAAACCGAGGTTCTAGAACCAAATTAAGCTTTTAAATTGGGCTGAGCTTATAGACCTAGGAAGTAAAAACTAAATCCTCAAAACTAAAGGTTTTAAATAAGTTTAGCTTTGAGCCCACACAAATAATCCATAATGTATAAATATTCAACCAAGATAATGATCCTTGGTGAGTTTACAATTATAACCTTCTAGAATACATAATTTTTCACCAAACAAATGGCCTATCTCATAAGCATTACAACTAATTTTTAAGTGAGAGAAAGTGAGCAAATATGTTTAGAGAGAGAGTAAGGAATGAAATACCCCAATTCTCTTAATACTTTTCAGGAACAGGTTAGAAGTAGAAGAATTGCTAGATAGTTCGCGTTGGAGACTGGGAACGAGCAGATGGCAGGATGACCTAGTCAAATATTATCTTTCTGCTGTGTATATTTATAGACAAGCTAATTGTATACATTTTAATTTATGAATTGATTTGTATACGATTTTAAATATTGTCATTTTCCGCTTATGCATGTTTCTTGTACCATTTTTAGCATCACTACATATTATTCTAGACATATATGTACGGGGTGTTACACGTGATTGTGGATGTGAAAATATGAGAGAAGGAACCTCTATTTATATGCTAGAGGTTGGCACAAAAAATAAAATTTCTAGAACAACATTAATGAGCCAATTGATTGGCAACATGCTCTAATCGATTGGTTGGCATAAAAATAAATGTTTAGAAGGTTTTGAAAGGAATGGAAAGATATATAGTTGTTATCCTTCTTTAATATGATGTCACAAATGTTTATAGTTCATTTTTGCACTAATACAATCGGTTGGGTATAAGTGCCAATCGATTGGCCAACTAGCATGATTTCAAAACATTTTTAGGAATATTTTCTTAATAAAATAAGTTTTAAAATTGTGTGTGTGGTTAGTTGTATAACTTTACAAAAAAATGTCCTTGTTTTTTTACCACACTCGGATCACTCAGACGTAGCTTGGAGAGCTTTCACACTTTCTCTCTTTCATATTTTGAAGCTTCAAGAATTGTTAGATAAATCAGTTATACAGACACTTGTATGAATCTTTCTTGGAGATGAGGCTTAAGATTTATTCTAGTTGAGTGCCAACGTTGGAGATAGTGCTTCTAAAATAATGATAGTGCTTCTAAAAGAAAATAACGATCATTAAGGATCAATAAGAATCTTCCTATTTATAAAATTATAGGAAATCTAAATGAAGGATTCATGACACGAAGAAAAAGAAACAATTAATTATAGAAAGATGATATCTAATACATGTTTTATTTCAAAAATTGAACCCATTAATGTGAAAGAGGCCCTCCCTGATGAATTATGGGTCAATGATATGTATGAAGAGCTTGTTCAGTTTTAATGAAATAAAGTATGGGAACTTGTCGTGTCTACTTAAGTTCAAACTTTATCATATGGATGTGAAAATTTTATTTCTCAATGGGTACTTCAATAAGGAAGTTTTCATTGAAAAGTAAAAAGAATTTGTTGATCCATGGCTTCCCAATCATGTCTACAAACTAAGAAAATCTCTATGTGGATTCAAACAAGCTCTCTGGGCATGGTAAGAGAGACTCATAAAATTTCTTACTATATATGCATGATTATATGCATATTTACATATTATTTTCCTACAATTTCATCGATTTGTCTAATTGTTTAAATTATATTTCAAACATTGTGGTGGTTAGACTAAGAAAATAATCTATTATATTTTTGGGTGAGAAATAACAATACCTTTAGATATTAAGTATAAGATCATCAATAACATAAGGGGGTAATATTGTGAATAGTTGTATTGGTTGGATTATGGCTAAGGAAATATTTGGTTTCTAAGAGATCCTAAATCCGCCTCTATTTCCTTGGAAGGTTTATGTTTTGGATCGGCCAAAGTCTCAATCCTTCCTAGGCACACTCTATTTGACCCAATACATATAAAAAAATTGCATGCAATGAAATGGTACACAATTTCTGATCTCCAATTTCAATATACTCATCTTGAATCTTGAACTGACATGGGCATTGGAGTGCTAACCTTACTCATCCATCTTGCGCCACCGTAACGGAGATCAGGGCAACCGTTCAAGATCAGCATTTGTCAAACTCTCTTCATTTTCGGTTCCTTCGTGGAGATGGAGCATCCATTTCTGGTTCCGGATGGAACAGTAACGCAGTTTATGAGAATCTACTTCTGATTCATGTGTTTTCTTTGAGTTCAAATCCAACTTCCGATTTACAAGTCCTAACCTCCTTAGGCTACCGAATTGGAAACATATTTAACCTTTGATTCTGACAATTTCGGTGATTCACGTCCGCCTTTTAGTATTGTTGCTCACTTCTCCCTCAAATTTCAAAATCAAGAGGGTTCACAAGTAAACACAGAGATTTGTCGTAGTAGACTCAGTTAACCGTTATTTCCTCCTCAAAAATTTGTATAATTTCCTCCTCAAAAATTTGTAGAATTTCCTCCTCATGTTTTCCTTCCGACGGGGATCTTACCGAGGTGAATTCTTCAAGATACCACAAATTCATAGTTAAGGGCGTCCGGACACAGCAAGTCCGTAGATAATGTAACGTCTGTTAATTTAATTTATTATTTAATTAAATTATTTTGAATTATTTGTCAAAATTGCAAAATGTTATTATTTGTTGAATAGTTTTTATTAGTAATTTAGTTGATGAACTAGTTGATTAATAATATAATAATAATAAAGTGAAGTTTATTTAATTATTGGGCTTGTCTCGGTGGTTGAAATAGAAAAGGTGGGGTGTGGAAGTTAGGCCCATTGGAAATAATTAAGTAAGAGGTTTATTTATATAAGAATTAGGTTAATTAGAAAGTGGGAGGAGAAAGAAGGGAAGAAAAGTTAGAACGTGAAAAGCTGCAAGGTTGAGAGAAGAGGCAAAAAGCTAGGTTTCAACCGGAGAGTTATAGAGCGGTCTACAGTCCAAGGTAAGGGTGGGGTTTTGACTCTATGATAGGGTTTGTGATGAATTTTATGTAGGAATGGGGTTTAGATTGCCATAGTTTTCTTTATCGAATGTTGTCCATGGTTGTGTTATGGTATTGTAATGGGTTGAATGATGTTCGTTGTAATTGATGAATTGTTGGTGTGATTGCACGATATGATGTGAATTATATGTTAGATAACATGTATTATGTTGCTATAGACTGTTGTTGATGTTTGATTGAGACACAATAGTCTGAACAGGGTTTTTGAACGTATTTTTAAAAATTTTTCGTAACATGAGTCGACACATGGGGTTTCGCGTCGACACATACTGTGCAGTTTTATGAAATCAGATGTTTGAAAATTGTATGTGTCGATACGTAAGCCTATGTGTCGATACGTAAGCTTATGCGTCGATATATGTTTTGAAAATTTTTGTTATGAATTGACACATGAGGTTTTGTGTTGACACATACTCTGTAGTTTTATAAAAACAAAAGTTTGAAAGTTATAAGCATCGATACGTAAGCCTATGCGTCGATACATGTTTTGAAAAATTTTGAATTATGAGTCGACACATAAGGTTTCGCGTCGACACATACTATTACGATACTGAAAATATTTTTATAAATTGTTTTGGACATATCTTCGCGATCGTAACTCCAATTTAACTGTCGTTCGAAGCGTTGGAAAGCTAATTTAATGAACTAGACCCTCATAGAATAAAATGATTCATAGGATGTAATTTCATAGTGGTTTTTATAATTGTTTTAGGCTTATGCCATTGTTGAAATGTTGTTGTTGTTGTTGTTTGTTGTAGGCTTATGCCAGTGTTGAATCGTTGTCGTTGTTGTTGTTGTTTGTTGTAGGCTTATGCCAGTGTTGAACTGTTGTTGTTGTTGTTTGTTGTATGCTTATGCCAGTGTTGAACTGTTGATGCTGATGTTGTTGTTTTTGTTGTTTGTTGTAGGCTTATGCCAAGTTGGATTGTTGTTGAGTTGCAGTTGTGCTTCATAATGTTGTTGCATATATAGCGTAAAAAGTTGGGAGCTTATGCTCTGTTAAGTTGGTTTGGATTAGAAATGTTTGAAGTTGAAGGCTTATTCCTTGTTGATGCCTCTATTAATTGGCAGATTATTAAGTTGGGAGAGTTTTGCTCTAGTGGTACCACATGCATGTCTAAGTTATTGTGATGACGTAATAGTTGGTATACTGTGTTGATGATATCGTTGTGAAGCTGAAATAGTTGATAAGTTTTGTTGATAATTTTGTGATGATAAATGTTGTTTAAAAAGCTGTGAAGTGGTGATTTTGCATGTACTAGTTCTAATATAGTATTTATCATACATTCGATTATATTGTTTGATATCTCATCCCTTCTGTTTGAATGTTATGTAAGTATATTGAGTGCGCCTAAGAGGGGGTGAATTAGGTTCTTAAAAAATTATCGGGTTTTTAGAATACTTGTTCTTATTCTTCTGGTTTGGTGCAAGAGTTTATACATATGTTTCTTTCTTTTCTGGTTTATGATTTGTGATGAAAGCGGTAAATGCGGAAAAGTAAAGAACACAATGATGTATATTGGTTCCCCTCACAATCCGAGAGTACTCCAGTCCCCTTTCAACATGAAAGAGATTTTACTATTGTTTGTGACTTACACAAGACACACCAAACACCAAGAACAATCCTCTTGGATTTTTCACTAAGACCACTTATGAGAACAATCCTCTCAAAGTGCCTAACTTGTTTCCAACAATCCTGGACAACAAGATTTCAACCACCAAGAACAATCCTCTTGGATTTACTAACTTGATTATGAGAACAATCCTCTCACTAATAAAAAACCCTTGCTTCCAACAATCCTGGATAGCAAGTCAATAATAACCAAATATATTTGAGTAAAAATATTATATGCATGGAATATTATATGCATGGTATTTATAGGTGACTATATGCCTCTTAGAATGGTTGCATATTAATAGAACAATGCAATGGTTGAAGGTTTGAAAGATAAATTTGTTTGGGACAGATACAACATGAAAAGTTGCCACTGGTTCACGTGTAACCGGTTACATCAAGCAAAAATGCCCAGAAATAGCTATTGCCAGCAATGTAACCGGTTACATGAATATATGAGTTTGGGCATGCATATATATATATATATATATATATATATATATATATATATATATATATATATATATATACATATATATATATATATGAAAGATTATATGCTTTTTTGAGCACTAAGGAATATAAATGTGAAAGGATTTAGCTTGTACCATTATGACATGAAGATTAATTAATCAAAGCTCTTCTCCATGAAGGTTGCAATATTTACCCATAGCTAATTTGATCTTTTTGCTCATCCTTTATTGATGTATACTCATGATAGTTGTCTTCATCAAAACATGGTGTTGTAGAGGCTTTCCTTCACATTCTCCCCCTTTTTGATGATGACAACCTTTGAAATTTGAAGTGTTTTAATGTTCTTATGTGAATGCTCCCCCTAACTTTGATAACTCCCCCTTGATCAAAGCTTTCCCTTGATTTATAGAGAATTTGACTTCTTTGTGGCTGTAAATGTTAGAGACAAGCAAGCATACACATATACACAAATATCGTCTCCCCCTTTGTCATTATCAAAAAGGATGGGAAAAAGATGAATTATTGAAATAAAATATGAACAAAATTACTTCTTTACTTATGAGTTTTACCTCATGAGTGACTTCATCGAACATTCATTTTTAGTGAATATTATTTTGAAGCCTTTGTCACAAAGTTGACTTTTGCTTTAGAAGATTTTGCTTTAGTCTTTCAACATAAAATATACCTTCAATTGGATGTGAAAGTTAGTGCTCCAACTTTGCTAATGCCAAGAATTCTTCTTTAAAGGGATTCCCCATATGAAATAATCCTTTGGAATTGGGAACTGGATTTTAAAGTTAGTTATTATCTCTCATCAAATGCTTAGAACCACCTCTTATAAAAAACACCATAGATTTTATGTGGTGCTCAAGTAAACCTGCAAAACAAATTAAGTTTGATTTGGTACCCAATGTGCTTTGGGTCCATCATAGTTAGTTCCTTTCTTAACCCACACATAATGACCACTTACCACACTAAAGTTTCTAACATAGCAAGCATTAGGTGTATGGCCACTTATACCACAATAAAAACATGTAGGAACAAAATTACTTCTATATCTAGGAACATAAGATTTCTTTTTAGAAAATCTTTTCTTAGGATGGTGATGAAACACTTTAGGCTTGTTAACTTTCTCTTGGGATGTTTGGTCACTAGCCTTAACAAAAACAGTTTTGTTAGAACTTGGTTTTGAGAACTTTGAATAACCAAGCCCACTTTGATCATTAGAATATCTCTGTTGACTAAGAACACCCTCGAAACCAATTTATCCTTTTTCATATCTTTCAAGGACTCTCTTTAATTGGACAATTTGAAAGGAAAGTGATTCACAATTATTACATGTAGAATTTTGTTTTTCTTTATCAACATATTGTTTCTTTTTAACCTCGAAATCTTTTTGCGTAGTATCAATTTTCTCTTCAAGAGACTTGATTTGTTTCTCTTGTGCTGATACGGTTCTATATAACATTTTACATTCATTTAAGAGTTCATTTATGGCACCTTATACATCATTATCATAAATGGAAAATTCATTACTAACCTCATAGTTTTCATCATCAGAATGGTGCGAAGCCATGAATGCTAGATTTACATATTCTTTGCTTTTGGAATCGGAAGATGAACTTACTTCATTGTCATCCCATGCTATGTTAGAACAAGATTTGTTCTGATCAATATTCTTAGTTTTGATGATAACAATGTATATGAATTTTGTATAAGACAATGTGGTAGTCTAATCCTTTACATTTTCTATTTCAGGAATTATATAAGGAGTACGCACAAATCGGCGCTAGAAGCACTGACTCAGAAGGTTCAAGTATGCAACATCAGAACATGCTCTCGCAAGACATCAAAAGATGGTCAAGCAGAATCAGAACATGGTCTATGAAGCATCAGAAGAACATGAGATCAGAATCAGAAGCACTGAAGTTCTTATGGTATCACGCTAAAGCACTTCAAAGTCAGAAGACAAAAAGATGCTCTGCACCAAGCTGTTTGACTCTGATTATTCAAATGTTGTATCTACAAAGATCAGATCAGAAGCAAGTACAAGATGACAGGCTACTCTGACTGACAAAAGGAACGTTAGAAGCTACAAAAGGCAAAGTCAGTGGAAGCAGTAAAAGCAAGGCTCGAGGTAGTTGACAAAAGAGTGAAACATTAAATGCAAAGATGTACGGAACACGCAACGCATTAAATGCTCCTAACGGTCATCTTCCCAAACGCCTATAAATAGAAGTTTTGATGAGAAGCTGAATATATAACTCTTGCGCAAAATACAGAAACGGTGTCAAATTCAAAAGCTCTCAAACTTCATCTTCAACCTCACTACTCTTGTAATATCTTAGTGAGATTTAAGCTTAGAACTTAAGAGAAATATCACAGTTGTGATTATAGCTTTTTAAGAAGCATTTGAATACTCTTGTAAACATTTATTTTACATTGATTTTTAAAAGGTTCCTAGAGTGATCAAGTTGTGATCAGTAGACTCTAGAAGACTTAGAAGTTTCTAAGTGGTGTATTTCCTAGAGTGATCAATGTGTGATCAGAATACTCTGGAAGACTTAGAGGGTATCTAAGTGGAAAACCATTGTAATCAAGATTGATTAGTGGATTAAATCCTCAGTTGAGGTAAATCACTCTAAGGTGGTGGACTGGAGTAGTTTCGTTAACAACAAACCAGGATAAAAATAACTGTGTTATTTGTTTTTATCTTAAGAGTTTTTAAAGTCACACTTATTCAAACCCCCCCTTTCTAAGTGTTTTTCTATCCTTCAATTGGTATCAGAGCGCTGGTTCTAGGTGCAAGCACTTAACCGTATTAGAAAAAGATTCAGGAAGAGAAAAACACGTCTTTATGGCTGCTGAAAAAGATACATCTACATCTGGTTCTGTTGTTGAACAAAATAATGGAAACAATGGCTACACTAGACCACCAGTGTTTGATGGTGAAAACTTTGAATACTGGAAAGACAGATTGGGAAGTTACTTACTTGGTCTAGATGGTGACTTATGGGATCTTCTTGTGGATGGTTACAGACATCCGGTAAATGCTAGAGGAGCAAAGATGTCAAGACAAGAAATGAGTGATGATCAAAAGAAACAATTCAAAAATCATCACAAGTGTAGGACTATTCTGCTGAATGCTATTTCTCATGCTGAATATGAGAAGATATCAAACAGAGAAACTGCCCATGACATCTATGAATCATTGAAAATGACTCATCAAGGAAATGCCCAAGTCAATGAGACTAAAGCTCTTGCATTAATCCAGAAGTATGGGCCTTCAAGATGGAGGAGGATGAAAACATTGAAACAATGTTCTCAAGATTTCAAACTCTAACTGCTGGATTAAGAGTGCTTGATAAGGGATATACAAAGGCTGATCATGTCAATAAGATCATCAGAATCTTGCCAAGAAGATGGGGCCCAATGGTGACTGCATTCAAGATAGCAAAGAATTTGAATGAAGTCTCTTTGGAAGAGCTGATCAGCGCCTTGAGGAATCATGAAATAGAGCTGGATGCTAATGAACATCAGAAGAAAGGTAAGTCTATTGCATTAAAATCTTTAAATAAAAAATGCACTAACGCTTTTCAGGCTGAAGAAGAAGATTCTGAAAAGTCAGAATCATAAGAAGATTCTGAAGAGTTAGAATCAGAAGAAGAAGAATATGAACTGTCCATGATCTCTAGAAGGGTAAACCAACTCTGGAAGAGCAAACAAAGGAAGTTCAAGAACTTCAGAAGTTCCAAGAAGCCTGAAAGAGGAGAATCGTCTGGAATCAGAAGATATGACAAAAAAAAGGTCACTTGCTTTGAATGCAAGGAGCCAGGTCACTACAAGAATGAGTGACCAAAGCTTCAGAGGGAGAAGCCCAAGAAGAAGTTCCAGAAGAAGAAAGGTCTTATGGCAACTTGGAATGATTCAGATTCATCAGGATCAGAATCAGACTCTGAAGATGAGCAGGCAAACATTGCGCTCATGGCCACTGTTGATGATGGATCAGAATCTACATCAAAATCAGATTCTGAAGAGGTATTTTCTGAATTATCTAGAGAAGAGTTAGTTTCCAGTTTAACAGAACTTCTGGAACTCAAGGCTCAGCTTAGTATCAAATACAAAAAGCTGAAAAAGCTATTTGAATCTGAAACTAAGAAGCTTGAAGTAGAAAATTCTGAACTAAAGGAAAAAAGTTTTAAAATTATCCAAAGATGTTGAATCATCTTCTGGTTCAGAAAAGTCTACTCCTAGTCTGAACAATATTCTTAAAGAATATGACTTGAGCTTTAGAAAGTTCTTATCTAGAGGTATTGGAAGAAGTCAACTTGCCTCTATGATATATGCTGTTAGTGGAAACAAGAGAGTTGGCATAGGCTATGAGGATGAAACCCCATACAAACTTGAACCTGTTGATGATATGAAAATCACATACAAGCCCTTGTATGATCAGTTCAAGTATGGCCACTCCCATGATATTAGGCTCACATCACATGCCAAAAGCTTTCACATTACACACACCAAGAAGCATGTGACACAAAATAGAAAATATCATGTAACTTAAACTAAGGAATATCATGTTGTACCTCCTGTTATTTATCATGCTAAACCCAAGTTCAATCAAAACTTGAGGAAAACTAACAAGAAAGGACCCAAGAAAATGTGGGTACCTAAGGAAAAGATTATCCCTGTTGCAGATATCCTTGGCTGCAAAGAAGACAAAGCAAAACATGTCATGGTACCTGGACTCTGGGTGCTCGCGACACGTGACGGGAAGAAGGTCTATGTTCCAAGACCTGGTGCTTAAATCTGCTGGAGAAGTTAAGTTTGGAGGAGATCAGAAGGGCAAAATCATTGGCTCTGGAACCATTAGTATTGGTAACTCTCCTTCCATAACTAATATTCTTCTTGTAGATTGATTAGCTCATAACTTATTGTCCATAAGTCAATTAAGTGACAATGGTTATGACATAATCTTCAATCAAAAGTCTTGCAAGGCTGTAAGTCAGAAGGATGGCTCAATCCTATTTACAGGCAAGAGAAAGAACAACATTTACAAGATTGATTTTCAAGATCTTAAGAATCAGAAGGTAACTTGTTTTGTGTCTGTTAGCGAAGAGCAATGGGTCTGGCACAAAAGATTAGGCCATGCTAGTTTGAGAAAGATTTCTCAGATTAACAAACTAAATCTGGTCTGAGGACTCCCTAATCTGAAATACAAATCAGATGCTCTTTGCGAAGCATGTCAGAAAGGGAAGTTTTCCAAATCTGCATTCAAATCTAAGAATGTTGTCTCTTCCTCTAGGCCGCTAGAACTTCTTCACATTGATCTGTTTGGCCCAGTCTGTCGCACGCTCGCGAAAATAAACAGAGTCGCCACCAATATATTTATCCCATCAAGGGAAAGGAATACCAGAAAACCTAGAATAAGGATAAGAGAAGGTCTTGCGACCAGAGATAGGGTACGGGAGTCGGTTACGCGAGGGGAAGGTACTAGCACCCCTCGCGCCCATCGTACTCGATGGTATCCACCTATGTTTGTTGCTATCTAAAGGGTGTGTAAATCTAAGGTTTAATTACTAAGGGGATGCATGCAAATGAAAAAAGAAATACGGGGAAAATAAGGTTTTTAAATAGTTGTGCTCGCTTAGGCCCCGCGACCTAATGCCTACGTATCCTTTTCAGGAATCAGAGCGCCGTAGTTCGGCTCTTTAGTTTTTGTTTGTTTTTGTGTTTTTTAGTGGACGAAGTTACATTCGCACTCCGCTGCTCGACCTCTGGAGTCTTAAGCTGGGAATGGAGCGGAAGTAACGTGTCCGATGAGGAGAAAGAATGCCCTGAAGGCAAGAGAAAGAATGCCTCGGAGGCAAGAGAGAGAAGAAAGATTTTGAGCGTTTCGAGGAAATCCCTTAAGCAAGGGAAACTCGAGTTACTCTTTGGTTTGTGTTTTTTAGAGGTTGGGAACTTACGCCTGAATGGAACCCTTAAGCAAGGGAGCCCCAAGCACTCGAACATCCCTTAAGCAAGGGAAGTTACAAGCTTCCATTCCCTTTTTATTAGTCAAAGTATTTATTAGTCATTTTTTATGAGTTTTCTTGGTATTTTTTATGGGAAATTAAATCAAGTAGTTGTTAAGTGTTTTGAAGTTGAAAAGGAAAAAGAACTAGCCTAGAAACTAGCCTAAGTATGAAAGGGATTTCTACCTAATGTTGTCATGGTTTCTACCTAAAGGTTAGGAGAAAGAGATACATGAAAATTAAGGCAAAAATTAGAAGTCACAAATGAGAATAATAGTGGTGCTAAAATTGGTATACAAGCATGAATGTTAAACCAAAAATATAGTGTAAAATGAATTAAAAAATACTACTATTTTTTTTATTGGCTTTTTATGAAGAAAATTTGATTAGAAATTAAAAGAAAATTAGTCCTAAACTAACATCTTTATGAACGATTTTATATGAAGGAAATTTGTATTAAAAGAAATTAAACTAAAAATTAGTCTAAAAACGTTTTGTGATTATTCTCTTTACACCAATAAATTTCATGTAAAAGTCTAAAAGAAATAAAGGAAAATTAGTTTTCGATTAACTAAAAGAAAATGACGAAAATTAATTAGAAACCAAGTTTGTTGATTAAAAAAGAAAATGGAATCAGGGGGGTGCAAAAAGAATTATATGGGGTGAAAATAGCCATAGGCGCGTGGCCCACTCAGCAGGTCCAGCAGAATTTGTTACTTGATTGTTTTTTGTACCAAAAAAAAAAAAAGGCCATGGAAAGGGGGTGCATGCAGAAGTTCAATGGAGGCCCAAGAATGTTGTAACAGTTGATCCATAGTTATTGTATTCAGATTCAGAATTCAGGGCAATTAATTAAATTGAATGGAAAAAATAAAAGAATCAAGAGGTTGGGAATTAGGGATTAGGAAACTCACCTTCGGTCTTCTCTTTCTCACGCACACGAAAACGGCGCCGGAAATTCTTCGTTCCCCTTCTTCACGCGGTGAACCCGCGGCGGCAAGGGTGCTCCTTCTCCGACCAACGTACCAACTCTCGGCGCTATCACTTCTCCTCTCGTTCTTTGACTTCTCTCGGCTTCGTCTTTTTTTTGCTTGAATCCTCGTTTTTCTTCTCACACAGCGTTGATGCAAATTTGATGGAGAGGGGGATGAAGATCGAAGCGGAGCAAGAGGATTTGGTCACCTGAAGCTGATGTTGATTGTTGCAGATGAACGCAAGGATGATGAAGATGATATGAGGGTTGAGGCAAGATTTGAAGATGATTCGGTGAAGTGAAGCTGGTGTTGATTGAAGGTGAAGCTTCTTTGAACGTTTTGATACTAGGACGATGCGAGATAACACGATGCTTCAGGTAATTTTCAATTGCTTGGATTTGTGTTCTTCAACTCCTTCTTGATTCGTCTCTTTTCTGAATTCTGAAATTTTTGTGTGTGTGAATTGATGTGGCGTTGCAGAGGTGCGTCGCAGCTTTGATGATGAAGATGGTGATGGAATGAGATGAAGATGAGAAGGGTGAAGGAAGGTTCTGAAAGATGGAAGAAGAAGTTTGTGGAAGGATGAACGTGTGAGGATTTTGAGGCTCTACCCTTCTTCCTTCAAAGTCTGCAAGCGAGACAATGATGAAGACTGATAGTGCTTTTTTTTTGGTGTCCATTGTAGGTGGGTGGAGCTGACTATTTATAGGAGCAATCATTGGATGATCATTAGGAATCCTTAGATGTGGGACTCTGCATTATAGCTTGCAAGGTATTTTTTCAGTTTCTTGAATGTGGGACTTGCATTTGGTTTCTGATTTTTTCTGGTTTTCTGTTGGTTATTTAGGGTGGTTCTTTTTTTGGGTTAGTTACAAGTTATGTAGGCTGCTGGAAATAGAAGTTAGGTTAGTCACAATTCTGGATTGAATACAGGGCTGCAGCTAGAACTTAGAAAGTTTCCCTCTTTTGAATTTTGTTTGGTGACTTGTTGCACAATATTGGTTTTGCTTTTGGAACTGAATGTTTTTCACCATTATGCAGGGACTGATTCTGTTGTAGTGCAGCAGGGTTAATATATGGTTAGAGGTTTACGGATTCTGTTAGGACTGGCTGCAAATTTGAATATTTATTACATGATATGTAACTGTGTTGGAATGAATGTGTGTGTTTATGGACTGTGTGAACACAAGTGGTTTCTTTTTGATGTGTATGTGTTTGTTGTGACTGCAAATTGTTGGTTCTATTAGGAATGAGGCTGATTTTTTGTGTATTGATACAGGGACTGAACTGGCTTTTTCTTTATATGTTATGTTGCAGGGCTGCCATTGAATTGAAGTATGGAGGGGGCCATGATGGTGCAGCTGTTAGCTTTGGAAGATGTATGAAGCAGTTGCGGTTTGGTTAAGTACAAGCATGTGAAGATGAAAAGGCTATGGGATGTTGAAGTTTAGAATATTTGTGTGGATTATATACATGGCAGTGGCTATTTTATTGAATGTGGGGCTGATATGTGACTTGTAACATTTTGTATGGGATGTATCATGAAAAAGAATCTGTATCTTCATAGCTTTTCCTTCAATGTAATGCGTGATGGACACTAGACCGAAGCCTCCCCCTTTTTTGTAACTTGGAATGAACATGGATTGTGAAGTAGAATGAATTGTAGTCTTTTGTTTGTAGAAACTTTGGCCCTTTTTGTAGAAACTTTGGCCTTTTTTGTAGAAACTTCAAACAAAGCTTTGAATTCCCTCCTTTTCTTTTTTTTTGTAATATGACTGTGACAATGACACGATATCTTCTTAAAATCGAAACAGAACTTGCAACTTATTCTACTTCTTAGCTTCCATGACTTAGCCTCTTAATGCTATATGAACTTGAATGTGGAATAATGGGCTTCACTTGATATGTAAACTTGGAATGAACAATTGAAAGCATTTGGAATTGAGTTTGAATTATACGGATATCTTTGATGAATAAACCCCGATCCACTTGCAAATTTCGATGGACCTTTAATTCGCTTCCATTCGTCAATCTAACTCAAACTTGTACGTCTAAATCCATATATTAAAAGTGGCGATGCCTTGTTCTTGAAGTGATTCATTAGCTCTACACAAACTCAAGTCAAATCTAGATATGACATCCCATAGTTTGATGAAGAAGTTCATAAAGCACATTTAGGCTTCCAACCATGATAGAAATACTTTGAATCCACCTTGAGTAGAGATGAGAGCCTCAAAACAACAGCAAACCCTAACTCTTTAAAGTCCTTGATCCCAAGCTAGATTGTTGATTAATGATTCATGAGTTGTCTATGACCTAGTAAAGTGCAGATGAATGTGAAGTCTTAAGTCAATTAGAAATTAAATCAGGTGGGCAAATTTTGGGGTGCAACACAGTCAAAACAGCATCTGTCAGAGGGAAGAAATATGGATTAGTCATCGTAGATGATTATAGTTGTTGGACATGGGTAAAGTTCTTGAAACACAAGGATGAGTCTCATACAGTGTTCTTTGACTTTTGCACTCAGATTCAATCTGAGAAAGAGTGTAAAATCATAAAGGTCAGAAGTGATCATGGTGGCGAATTTGAGAACAGATTCTTTGAGATTTATTTCAAAGAAAATGGTATTGCCCATGATTTCTCTTGCCCTAGAACTCCACAGCAAAATGGAGTTGTAGAGCGAAAGAATAGGACTCTACAAGAAATGGCCAGAACCATGATCAATGAAACCAATATGGCTAAGCATTTCTGGGCAGAAGCAATAAACACTGCATGTTATATTCAGAATAGAATCTCTATCAGAACTATTATTAATAAGACTCGTTATGAATTGTGGAAGAACAGAAAGCCCAACATTTCTTATTTCCATCCATTTGGATGTATATGTTATATTCTGAACACTAAAGATCATCTGAGTAAGTTTGATTCTAAGGCACAGAAGTGTTTCCTTCTTGGATATTCTGAATGCTCAAAAGGCTACAGAGTATTGTTTACGATGATTTCCGGTAAACAACCGTGTTATACCCCAAAATTTGCCCGCATCTTTTTTCAAGAAAACTTCAATCTAAAAATTAAGAGTTTCATATAATCTTGGATATTCATATCCTGATTTATGAATACTTGGTTTTTAGAATTTTTCTAATACGGTATTTTGGCTCGCTGTTGAATTTATTCTTACGCAAACGCCAATTACTGTTTATTACTTCACACACGCTATTTATTTGATATTTATTTACAGATAAATAGTACTGACGCAATTGGTACAGAGTTAAATCTTTTGCAGGCGCATAGTCCGGGGATTCAGACTGTACTGGTAACAAGTAAATTATTTGTTTCCCACTAATTTTTGTACTATATTCCATTATTTTCAAAATCTTTTCCTTTATTTTCAAATCTCTTCTTTCAAAATCAAATCCTAACTTTATTCTATACATCTCTCTTTTTTCCAACACTATCATACACTTTCTTTCAAATCTCACTTCCACTCAAATTTTCCTTTTGTACGGAATCACTTCATTCCCCAACGTCTCTATCCTTCTTTTCATTCTATAAATACCTCTCATTTTTTCCATAAAATCTCATATCAAATTCTAACTCATCTCTCAAATTTCTACTTCATATTCATTCTCTCTTCTTCCCCCGGCAAAAATGGCAAAGCGGATAGAGACGTGTTTTCTTATGATCATCACCGTCGTGGTGGTAATCATGTCTTTCTTCTGTCTGCATAGCCCTGAAAAATGTGGACCTGGGATGTTGACACTCCCAATCATCTACATGTTACTGTTTGTAGCATGGGTTATTAATCGTCATTCTTAAATGTTTGTCGTATCTCTTATTTCTTAATGTACCGTTTACTCGTTGTACTGTTCGTTGTAGTATGTAATATTTATACTGTCAGTATTAAATGTCGTACTATTTGTCATATTGTTGCTTAATTATCCAGATAATATTTTGTGTGTTTTCTGCCAGTTAAATATTTATTTTTCTGTGCATTAAATAATTTTCAGGGTCATTATCGGTAATTTTGCTCGCATGCAGTGTTTATTATTTATTTACTACATCTGTGTTTTACTAACCACTCATGTAAATAAATTTTCATCATTAACACAAAAACAAAAACAAAACAAAAACAAAAAAAATATATTAAACTTTGACTGTTGAATTTTCACTCTAAACAGTCAGTTGACAGTCAAACCACTGACAGTGCAATTCTCCGTGTTTTGTACCATCAATCAAATCAAACTTTTGCATTTCAAAATTCCAAGATTTTTGTCCTAGAAGTCTTCTGAATATCACATGATTAGCAGAGACTCAGCACTGCACAAAAATCAGGTACGCTTAACTGTCTCCTACACAAACAGTCCCTAACTAGGGTTTCTTGTTTTTTTCAGGAGAACAAGTTTTTGAGACCTCAAATGGATTTCATGGACCTCCATATATCTCAAAGTACCATCATACAAATTTTCAAACTTCAATTTGCTCAGACGCACAGTCAGCAGCTCAAACAGTCAACAGACGACCCGTTTGACCAAAAAAGTCAACACACTGTCAAAAATGAAATTTTTTGTCAAAGTCCATATTTTGTCAAAGGATTCATCATTTGATCATTGGATGATCATAATTCATCAAGGAAAGATCAAAAATCAATAAAACCCTAAGTTTCAAAATTAGGGTTTTCTCCTAAAAAGTCAACTGAACTTTGACTGGTCATAACTCTCTCATCCTTCATCCAAAAAATTCAAACCAAAGCTTATTTTGAAGGAAATTCAATTATCTTTCAAATGCAATTGGTCCCATGGTCATTAGATTCACCATTTGAAAAATATAAATCAAGACATTACAGGTCATTTTCAAAGTCAACAAAAAGTCACTTTTTTCAAAAGGACACACAAGGAACATGGACAATCATTTTGACATGAGACCAAAGACATTGGTTAGAGGACTCTTTGAGGTTTCCAAAAAGTGCAAGAACTCCTTCATATGATAAAAATTGATGGATTTACACCTTGTTGAAGTTGGCTAAATTTTGGGAAAATGCATGAAATCAACATTGATCAAAAATGTATTTTTTCCAAATGGGGCCAAGTTTTCATAATCCAAACATGTTTACCATGATGTAAAGGGCCTCCCACGACCAAGACAAAACCCACATCATTTTTGTTCCATTTTTGGTTTAATTTTATCACATTTAAGATTACATTGAAAAAGGAAAATGGAAGGATAATGCATAGCTTTGTTTCTAAGCATGACTCATCAAAGAATCTTCAATTTTCTGCAGCAAAAGGAAGTACAAGGCAAGAGAAGTGAAGAAGAGCAAGACTTAGTCAAAGTTTCAAAGATTTTTAATATTTAAAAATCAAAGTTTCAACAAAGCTCATCAATGCTTCTAGCTTAGATTTTAAGCACCTCTTGGCTTATAAATGAAGCAGCATACTCTACAAATACAACAGACACGAAAATAGCAAGGGGGCATAGCAAGAAACTTCACAAAATTCTCAAAAATTCCATAACTTTGTAAATTTTCGTTTTCCATATTCCAATCATTATCAATACAAATAAACACTTCCAATCATCTCCTAAAGTAATATATAGTAAGAATAAACTCTTTATTTGGTCCCATGAGAGTCATAGCATACGTATGATGTTTTCCATGAACATACACATGTAGCTTTCGTTTTCGTATGCATGCTTGATTAAAATGAAAACTAACCACTTGCATGGACTCATGGCATGATATAGAGTAGGTTTGAGTGATCACATGCAAGCTTTAACGTGGTTTTGAAGCTCTACCATTTTTGAGCTTCAAACATGTGAAGCTTTCGTTCTCCATGATACAAGCTCCAAATGAAAAAACTAACGACGCCATCATGTTCAGAAGGGTCCATTTAGGTGATCTGGGTGGCCCTTGTTCTTTTTCATTTTCATTTTGTAGGTCATTCAAAAGGTTAAAGAATTGAAAGCAAAATCCGCAGGAAAATCCGCAGGTAAGTTTGCAGGAAATTCCACAGGTACCAAGGAAGAAGATGATGAATAGTGAGGTGGAAATTTTGACCGCACGCGTGGCCATTTCGCTCCACCCCATTCGCTAGTCAACTGCACGTGGGTCCCACGTTGGACTCTCAAAGTCTGCATGATCACATGTTATGCCTTTATCCACGTGCACCATGCAATCATAATCTGAGCCCTTGGATCCTCTCAACTTTTCATCCAACGCATCAAAATACGCAGCCACACCATAATCCATCATAATCAACCACACATGATCATATCTTTTTATATTTTCTATTTTATTTTAATTTAACTTCTAAAATTAATTTAAATAGTTTTAAAAATTCAAAAAATACACAAAAAATATTTTTAAGCTGATAAAATAATATTTTATTTTCTGATATAAAAATATTTTATTTTTCTTAATAATTTAAATATTTTGCATAATTAATTAGTATATATTTATATATTTGCTTTTTAATTATTTTAACCAATCAAAAAAATCATAAAAAATTTGTTCTTTATATTAAATATAGTTTATATATTATAGGCTAATTTTGTACATATTTAGAATAATTTTCTCATTTAAGTTTTAATTATTTGTGTAATTATTTGTATAATTATGTATTAATTAACTTAATAATTTCAAAACAAATTTCAAAAATTCCAAAAAAAATTAGTTTTATCTTAAAATTAATTGACAAACATTTTGAACATATTTTAAACTTAATTTTTAGGTTTAAATTTTATTTCCATCTTTTTCCTCATTTTAATTAAATTAATCATGCATTAATTATAATTAAAATCAATCATCAAAAATCCAAAAATATTTCTTTTATTTTCTTGCAATTTAAATTCATAGATCAAGTGTATAGGTTGTCAAATTCGTGTAAATAGCGTAGTTTACATTTCCTGCACAATCGATGTAATAGCGTAGATTTACTTTCCGCATTTTACATTTCCGCATTTTAAATTCCAGCATATATAAAACTGCGTGTATGTCAAAGATAAAAATTGAATCGTTAGATCACTAACTTCAAAGATAAAATATCTGAATCAAAACACAATCACACTTGCACCTCTTAAGGTAATCCCTCTTTTACTCTCTTCAAAAATCAAGATCAAATTCAAATGCAAAATCGAACTTTTGTTTACATCCGGTAAAAGGATAGTTTTTTAAAGGAAATAGGATAAGACCTTATAACTTAGGGTAGACCTCCTAATTTGCTTGCTCATATCAAAACAAACAAATCTCTCATATATCATTGTTTTTCAAAATAAAACTTTCAAAAAGACAATACTTTGTATATATCCAAACGAGGATCATTACGAAGTTAATGTTCTTTTTTCAAAAACATATTTTGAAAGATAAAAACACTTTGTATACATCCGCACAAGGATCATTACAAAGTCAATTTACAAAGGTATTTGAAAACCACATACAAGCATTTCAAGGCAATAGAAAAGTGATTGAAAACAAGTGAGTTAAGCAAATTAAAGAGCCCATGGATAACCATGGATACAAAGGGTGCTAACACCTTCCCTTTGTATAACCTACCCCCTTACCCAGAATTTCTTAAAGGTCTTTTTCTGTTTCTTTTATAAACCTTTCCTTAATTGGATAAAATAAAAGTCGGTGGCGACTCTCTGATTTTCAAAAACACAAAAGCAGAAAGAAAAGAGTCAGTTCGCGTATCTCTCCGCGAGAGGTATGGTAAAAAACCGAGGGCGACAAACCGCTAGTCTTCCAAACTATAATAAATATGATTTGGTTACTCGCAGGATCGACTAGATTGATCCTAGGACATAGTCAAAAAGGTTTTTATTCATGATAGTTCGAATTATGTCTATGGTTGGCTTGTCTCGAAATAAGAAATACTTAATCAAAGAAATAAAGATTAGCAATCACCTTGTTATACACGTAAATATAACATCAGCGAAGGGTAAGATAAAGATGAAATATAAGACAAAACTGTAAAGTGCAAGAATCTTAAAGTGTAGAAACTTAAATGCTTCGAAACTAAATAGAATGAAAATAAAGAGTGCAGGAATGTAAATGACAGAAAGTAAACGAAATGCAGTAATATCAAAAGATACTTGAATAAAGAAAGATACAAATGTATTTAAAATGGTGTTGGTGTCATACGTACATTTTTCAGCGAAACTCGTTCTCTTAACACTTGATACTTGAGCAGTATGTGAGTGATTTGTACAAAATGAACACACGGAATCCTAATACTAAGACCCTTATTTATACTAAATTTGACCCTAACGGTC
The DNA here is from genome assembly GCF_029867415.1 of Vicia villosa. Taxonomy (NCBI): domain Eukaryota; kingdom Viridiplantae; phylum Streptophyta; class Magnoliopsida; order Fabales; family Fabaceae; genus Vicia; species Vicia villosa. Next base: position 22,988,863 of record NC_081185.1, read on the forward strand.
CTACACTAATCTGATGCCACGTTACTCACGAGAATCTTTGGGATGCCATCTGTCTTTGTGCAGTTATATAAACTACTTCGAAATTCAAATCCTCCCGCCTGAATCCTCTTTCGACGCGTGGCAACGTAATTAGAATCGAGAATGCCACGAAAATACGCTAAGCTTCAGTACTTTACGTATTTCGTAAAAACGTTTAAGTCCCCAAAGATGATTCTTTTCGAATTTAGCTTCAGTGCTAACTGTCTCCGTTCCAACTTAAACCATCATTCTCGAACATGGCCATCAGTAGCCATTTTTTATCTCAAAGATGGTCATCAGTAACCATCTTCCTTCGAATTTCAAACCTTCGAAGGATATTCTTCCCAAACGAAATCTTCAGCTAGCAAATTGCCCCCAATAAATGCCTGTTTCGAAAACAAGAGAAATAGGCGTTTCTTGTTATAACGAGATTTTGTTTTACTTACTTCTTAGAGTTCCAAGACTATTGACTGACGTCATAATCATTTATGACTCTGTTTCCAAAATGTCTTGTCATTTTCAAAGATGTCTTCTCATAACTTACATTCCCACGTTCTGGTCTTACTTCATGATCATTACTCCTATATACTAGGAGTAAAGCTAATAATTATTCGACCTCCGTTGGATTAAATCAACGCCTGCCGCGTGTCTCTTGGCTTTTACCCAAAAGATTTGAAAGGGTTTCCGTTAAACCTTTAAATACTTGAACTTCTACCTTCATATAACTTTCACTTCTATCTCCTCATTCTCTCCACGGAAAAGAACATCTTCGGTTACATTCAAACCCATTTCCCAAATCAAACTTATCCATGGCGTCTTCTTCAAATGTTCTTCAACCCATTCTAAAACTTCAAAATCCTATGCGGACAGGGAATCAAGAACACATACCAAGCCCAAATACTGCAGAGGCGCGCGCCATCTTTGCTTCTCAAGTAATCATTCCCTTTGAACTTTCTGGAAAAACTCATGCCTTCATGGGTCCTTTACCAGGAGAAAATAACTCCTCTTTGAATAAATTCTTTCCTGCTTATTATAAAACTAGGCCTTTAGTTAGCAAGAATAAGATAGACGATGAAGGTCACCCAATCTCAGCTAACCCTGATAGCCAAAAAGAGACCTCAACTGAAACTCATTTGGCCTTAGAGAAAATTAGGTTAAACTATGTAACCAATTTTGTGAAAGTCTTTAGGTCAATCCCTTTAGCAAAGGATCCTGAACTGTATTATGCTTGGCTAACGAAGGTAGAAAAGCAAAAAGCGCCTTTCTGGAAACAACTAGGGATTTATGATTTAATCCAATTATCCAAAACAGGTTTAGAATATAACCAAACCATGTTAGTAGCGTCAGTTTACTTCTGGGATGCTTCTCACAATACTTTTCACCTTCCATGCGGGATGGTTACCCCTACCCTCTTCGATGTAGCTGCCATTACAGGGCTTCGACCAACTGGGGAAACCTTCGACCCTAATTTCATGGATACTGACACCATCAATTTTAATGAAGCAACAGTCACCTATACTGCCTTCATTCAACAATACCACAACGAAACGGACCCAGACGTTTCTGAAGAAGAACACATAGCATTTCTAGCACTTTGGCTCTCGAGATGCGTCTTTTGCTCTAGGTCCATACAAGTAGCAAAAAGATATCTTTGCATGGCTAACCAGCTAAATGCTGGGATAAAGTTAAACCTAGGCCAGTTAATTCTAGGATTTCTTTATGAGAATCTTGGTGAAGCAACGGACCTTGTTAAGAACTACAAAACAGGATCTCTTCTTTTCGCTGGTCCTTTCTGGCTGTTGCAACTATGGCTTAATGCCACTTTCGAGGCTCACCTCCCATATAAAAATGTTGTGGATGAAGAAAGTGCAGACATAAAGGATCGAACAGTGGAAGGAACCAGATTGGCTTACCTAACTCCAAAGGAAGAAAGTGGCAAACTTCGTGAAACCTTCCTGGCATTCATAATGATGTTCGCTGAACGTCATCACTTCACTCCTTCGATGGCTCCATTCGTACAACGTAAGGTAGGTCCCGAATGGTTTACTCGAGAGTTTCCAACAACTTCTCCTAATCAACAAGCTGAAGCTATGGCCATCTGGGAAGCTTTCCTCACCCCAAAGCTGTTATATCACCGACTTCGATCTTTAAAAAGTCATTGCTGTCTCCTTTTCTATCAACCCAATCTGGTTTCAAGACAATTTGGGTTGGTTCAACTCAAACCAAAATGTTTGTATGACAAAAGGAATCACATGTGTCTACACACTTCGCATCTGGCAGAAGATGACTATGAATCAAAAATCTCCCGATATGTTGGCATCACCACTTTGTCTCCCGTTTCTTTCGAGCCTGCTTTTTATTCTACCATAGATTTTCATCAATGGTGGACAAAATATTATTCTGCGCAAATCTTCGATGCTAAAAGCCTTACTCAGGAACTAACTGAAGCTTTTGCTGATGTGCAGGAGAATTTCCAGAAAGGTACTTCGACTCATATTAAAGAAATTCAAGCATTTCAAAAGTTCTTTGAAACTATCTACAGGCCTGATGACCTTAGTCGGACCGTTCGTGAGGCTGCGGTTACTTTACGTGAAAAGTTTTCTGCTAAACTGGATAAGTTGAAATTGCCTACGTCTGTTCGACCTGAACTACGTTATAAAGTGGCTTTTGAACTTCATCCTCCAAAATTTCCTCCACTTCCTAGTGTTGATTTTGGGGTGGCCTTAGCCCTCCTTTTCCAGACTGGTTTGTGTGTGGGAATCTCATAAAAATTCTTCAGGAAGAATCTAAAAACGCGCTGAACGAGTGGTCCCGACTAAGCATACCTTGGATACTTTCAAAGGACATCTTCATATAGATCTTGAGCACGTTCGCATTTTGACTCCAATACCTGAAGGTTGGGGTTTAGACAATCCTTCGACTAATTTTTTCTTTTTCATTGAAATACTGATTTATATTTTGTTCACAGCTGTTGCTCGAAAGAGGCAAATCAAGGAAGCCCCTGTACAAAAGGGTTATGGAACTTCGAGGAACACCAGGGCCAGTGGGAGTGACTCTGTCACCACTGGCAAGAAGCCTACGGTACATGGATACCTTATATTTTAGCTTGTGAAATTTAATGAATGTCACTCACTTGATTTTAATATGTACTTCAGAGCTCGAAACCTCCTGCGCCTTCGAAGCGAAAAGTTCCTCCAACAGCCGACTCGGACGATGAAGATAAATCTCCTCCTCGCACCAGACAAACGATAAAGAAAAGACAAAAAATTGCCACCCTTTCAGCCAAAGGAAAGGGATCTGGGACTTCGAAGCTCACTTCTTCGAGTGACAAGGTATCTTCCGAGGACTCACCCTTGAAGGCTGCTAGCACTATCCCCATTGTGGAGAGTCATAACTCCAGTCCAGACAACATTCCGACCAAGGTATTTTGGGTATCACAATTTAACCATTTCTTTACACTCTAATTCTAATGATTAAGTTCACATTTTACCTTGTAAATGTAGGATGATGCTGGTACCGCTACTTCTGATCTCAAAGCCTCAAGTTTACACATTGACCTTGACAACCTTCGAGGTAAATGTCCGCTCTTTCGAATGACAGATGGACTTTCTGCCCTTTTCTCCGTTTTGATCGATTCTAACTGTCCATCACAGGAGTTTCTCAACACAAATCTCATGTGCTTTCTCCCGTTCTCGAAGACACTCAACCTCTTGCAACCATCATTCCGACTGTGTCTGCTGAAGAAAGCCATTCAAATGATGAGTCTCCACCCATTCATCAAGATGAAACTATGGAGGAAAATCCGCAATGTTCGAATAGTGGTAACGCAGCTGGACAACCAACTGGCAGCGAAGACACTATATCTGAACAAGATGCTGCAGAAGAAACTTCCAAACTGCCTACACCTGGTTCTAATGAAACTTCGAACCTTGGGACTACAGTCACTCCTGTGACTACTTCGAAGCAAGCCCTGCGATGCCTACTCCCTCAGAACTAGAGCAACTCAAGAAAATTGATCCTGTGAGCTTCCTCAAGACCATGATGAGTATCGATAGCGCTTCGTCCCTTGGAACTCCTTCAACTGTCTTGGCAGGTGCTGGTGACAAGGATGATATTCCTAAACTCCTTCATCAGATAAGAGAGAGGTTCTTTGAAACCAACCTCGTCGAAGCTCTCAGCAAGGATTCCACCAAATATTATGGTCTAAACAACCTTCTGAAGAAAGTGGATTTACTTCTTGTTCCAGTGGAAGTCTCAGAAGTAATTGTTTTATTGAGTTCTCTGATTGAACAACTCCAATCTAATCTCCTTCTAAAACGGGATGTTGACGGATAACTCACGGCAAAAACGACTTCTCACAGTTCTTCATGGGAAGCTGCTAATGATGCAACGAAGAAGGCTGACACCCTTAAGCTCGAGCGTTCAAAGAACCAGCGAGAATATGAAGAGTGTGAGACAAATATCAAAGCCTGGAAAAAAGAAATTGAGCAACTCAAAGGGAAGATAAAGGATGCCCAGTCTCGTCAGGTAGAAATCCAAAAAACCAATCAAGATGAATTAACTGAAGTGGCGTAGTCGGGGATTCGACACTTCGAGACGGCACAGAAGCTAGTGCCAGAGATCGAAGAACTGAAAAGACAACAGGAATTGATCGAATGTCATATGTCCTTATGGGAGACCCAATACTCGAAGATAAAAGATAATCTTCCCAGGGATTTTAATTAGTTGCTTCGAACCTTGTACTCCCGTTTGTGCTGCGTACTTATTTTGTTTTGTAATCAAATTTCTCCAAGAATATATATATATATATATATATATATATATATATATATATATATATGTGCAACTTTATCTTTCAATCTCCCCACATATTTTATTTTGCAGTTGTCATAAGTAATGCCCTAGCAATTCTCTAAAACTTGCCAAAATATACTTTTCACTGTCACAGTAATTTTAATAAATGTAACCACGTGACATGATTACCCTTCGCATCCCTTTGAGCCTAGACTTGACGTTTCTACTACCCTTCGCCGTAACCATCATTGAAACATGACGTCACCTTTTTCAAAACGTCTATTTGAGACGTGCGTGCATCAGTTCTCATCATGATTACACTTCAACTTCCAAGGGCGGGAAACGGCGGAAGCCATAACTTCTCTTTGGAATACCAAACGCAGTCCAATCAAACATTAAAAATGAACCGTTCCTTTACTGCCAACTTATTCTATATAAAGGGTTGGCATTCCACTTCTTCCTTCACACTTTCTTCAAACTCTTGCCCAAAATTTCGTTTCTTCTTGCATTCTCTCAAATACAGAGTCAGATAAAACCTTTTCCAACCTTTCTTCTCCAAATGGCACTACCCCTAACTCATGCTAACATCAGGGCTTGCATCAAGAAAGAATTCAAACTCTCTGAAGAAGAACTTGATGAAAATTTTATAAGTATCAGCGCCCTCTTTGCTAACCAAGAGCTTGAGTTTTACCATGAAATCCTGGAGGGATCTGTTTATCCTAATATGTTAGCGGACTTTTGGATGTTTGCGTCTCTGCGCATAGATCCGGAAGGCAGAACCACTATCGTCTCTGAGGTTCGAAGGGCCCATATTACTATCACTCCCTCCACCATCTCCAACCTGCTGAGATGCAATAACTCTAGAGAGACTTTTGATGACAATGCCTTCAACATGACCACCCATCTTATGTTGAGGACTCTTATGGACAATGATCCTTTCAGCGCCAAGGTCATTAGGGTTTGGCACCAACTCCTCGTGGGCAACTTTCGTCCACGAAACCATGATCAAAATAGCATCATGGTGGAGGATTTGGAGTTTATACTCTGTGCCCTCCGTGGGAAGAAAATTAACTTTCCTCTGATGATCTTCAAAGGACTTGTTGAAGCAGTTTCTATGGATGCTGCTCGGCAAGGTGTAGTAACATGTCTTCCATATGAAAGATTCTTGTCCTACATGTTCCTTAAAAAGGGGATAGTGAGAAGGATGCGTAGATCTGGATCCTTGGACATGTTCGAGGCGGAAAGCTTGCCCCTGCTGTCCCTAGAGGGTTTAGATCAAAGGATCAACTAGGAGGTGGGTTGTTTTAGGCTTCATGTTTTGAATTTTGTAATCCTCAATGTTCTTGGGAACCACCTTCTCTGTAACGAATGTACTCCTTTGATATTAATGAAAAATATTTTGACGTTTCTTTGTCTTCTTACTGTATTTACCATGCATGTTTGTTTGAACATGCAGCCATTTTGGTGTTAGTTCAACCATTTTGGCCTACGTAATATGCTTCGAATATCTACGTTTTTGCAAGAATCTTTACTTCATGCATGCTTGGTTTGTATCTTTTCAGATACTTTCCATTTACCCTTAAAATTCTACGATCTTCTGCCAATTCTTCTATCTCATAAGCATTATTTGAGAACACTTTCAAGATTCGAAAAGGGCCTTCCCAATGTGGGGACCATTTACCTAACGCCTAATTCTTTCGATCTATAGGTAAAATAGCTTTCCAAACTAAGTCATTACTGATAAACGTTTTACCTTTCACCTTTTTATTGTATGCTCTGGACACTCTTTCTTTTTGTCTTTTTATCATCTCCAATGCTCGAAGTCTGTCTTCGTCCAAATCTACTAATTCATTCATCATCAATTCCCAGTAAGTGTTTGGAGGAATTTCTGCTTGTCTTTGTATCCGAACTGGCTGCAAATATATCTCAATTGGGAGTACTGCATCATGTCCAAACGTCAGTTAGAAAGGCGTAGTGTTTGTAACTTCTTTTGGAGATGTTCGACAAGCCCAAAGTGCTTGGTCCAAAGTTTTGTGCCAACTCTTGGGTTTTTTCCCTACATGTTTCTTTATGAGACCAATTATTATCTTATTTGCTGCTTCGACTTGTCCATTTGCCTGAGCATAGTAAGGTGTGGAAGTAAACAACTTGAACCCCATTTCTTTGGCGAAGTCTTGCATCTTTCGCCCAGTGAACACTGATCCTTGATTTGTGGTTATACTTTCTGGGATTCCGAATCTGTATATAATGTGTTTTTGAATAAACTCAATCACAGTCTCTTGATCTACATTCGCAAGTGGTATCGCTTCGACCCATTTTGTGAAGTAGTCTATTCCTACCAAAATATATCTTTGACCTCTGGAAGACTTGGGGTGAATTTCTCCAATTAAATCTAATGCCCAACCTCTAAAAGGCCATGGTTTTATTATTGAACTTAACTCGTTTGCAGGAGCATGTTGAATACCTGCATGTTCTTGACATTCTTGACATCCTTTTGCAAATTCTATGCAGTCTTTTAACATAGAAGGCCAATACATTCCGTATCGAAACAAAAGCCATTTCATTTTGTGCCCCGCTTGGTGCGCACCACATGCTCCGCTATGTACATTTGAGAGAGCCAAATATGCTTCTGCTTCGCCCAGACACTTTAATAAAACTCCTTCGGGAGTTTTCTTAAACAATTCATTTCCCATTAAAAAGTATGATAAAGCTCGATATTTTACCTTTCTATCCGTGTCTGTCGAAGGATCTTTTAAATAGTTCACAATTGGACTTCTCCAATCTGTGTCTGCTAAAGAGTCTATATTCAAAACTTCAAACTCTTGTTTGTTGGCAAAACCTAATTGTGAGTTCTCCAAGTCACTTGGGGAGAGCCTGGTAGCCATTGCCTTGCCTCTTACTTCGATCAGCTCTTCTAGTTTTTCTCTTGATACCCTGTATCCTGAAGCTAACTGTGCCAAATCATTTGCTTCTTGATTTTTCACCCTTGAAACGTGATTTAAATCCACGTACTCGAATTTTTGAGCAGCCTATTTGCTATGACAAAATACATGATCAAATTTTCTTTGATACACTTGTATTCTTTCGTCAACTGCTTAATCACTAGTTCAGAGTCTCCTTTAATTTCGACTCTAGTTGCCCCCAATTCTAACAAAGCTTCAAGTCCAGCAATCAATGCTTCGTATTCAGCTTCGTTGTTGGAGCATAAGGGACCTTCAATTTTGTACTTGATCTTTGTTGGAATTCCATCAGGAGAAATTATTAGTACTCCAACGCCAGTTCCTTCTTTGTGGGTTGAACCATCGAAGTATGGCTTCCAAGGCTTCAATTCTACGTATTGTTGAGGGTTTTCAACCACTGCATGGTCAACAATGAAATTTGATACGATCTGACCTTTCATTGCTTTAAGGGGTTGAAATATCAAAGAGTACTCAGTAAGGGCCAACGCCCATTTGCCAATTCGACTATGCAATATAGGCTTTGATAGCATGTGTTTAATCACATCACAATGAGACGAAACATAAACATCAACTGGCTTTATATAATACTTTAGTTTGATACAAGAGAAATATAGACAAAGGCAGAGTTTTTCTATTGCACTATACCTAGTCTCTGCATCATTGAGTACTCTACTTAAGTAATAAATGGCTCTTTCGACGCCATTATCATCTTCTTGAGCTAACATGCTACTTATTGTATTATCTGACGCTGAAATATACAGGCGCATGTGTTCCTTCCCATTTAGGGGAGATAAAATTGGTGGATGCATCAAGTATTGCTTTATCTTCTCGAAAGCTTCTTGATGTTCGGCACGCCATTCGAACTTTCCTTGCTTTAGTCGAAGTAAAGGAGAGAAAGCTTGCGTGCATCCACTCAAGTTAGAGATGAATCTTCTCAAGAAGTTTATCTTTCCCAGTAAAGACTGTAATTCTTTCTTCGTGGATGGTGGCTTTGTTTCCATAATAGCCTTTGTTTTATTTTGATTAATTTCTATTCCCTTCTTGTGGACAACGAAGCCCAGGAAATCTCCAGCCTGCACAAAGAAAGCACATTTAAGGGGGTTCATCTTTAAGCCATGTTTTCTGATTCTCTCGAATGATTGGCTCAGATGGTTCAGATGACTGGTATCTGAAACAGATTTCACCACAATGTCATCTATGTACACTTGCATGAAAGTTTCTATAAAATCATGGAATATAGAATTCATTGCTCTTTGATAAGTTGCCCCAGCATTTTTTAAACCAAAAGGCATTACAACCCATTCGTAGGTGCCTATGGCCCCTGGACAACGAAAAGCTGTTTTAGACACATCTTCTTCTGCAATGAAGATTTGGTTATACCCAGAATATCCATCCAACATACTTAGATATTCGAAGCCTGCGGCTGAATCTACTAACATTTCTGCCACAAGCATGGGATATTCATCCTTAGGCGTTGCTGCATTAAGATCACGAAAATCTATGCATACTCTTAATGAACCGTTCTTTTTAATAACCGGCACAATATTAGCAATCCATTCGACATACCTCGTAGTTCTGATGAACTTGCACCGTAGAAGTCTTTCGACCTCTGCTTTGATCTTCGAATGAATTTCTGGTGCGAACCTTCTAGGAGTTTGCTTGATGGGCTTTTTTCCTTCCTTTATGGGCAACTTTAATTCGACCAAATCTCGCCCTAAACCAGGCATCTCGTCGTAATCCCATGCGAAGCAATCTTTGTTCTCCTTCAATAACGTGATGACTTTTGCCTTCAAAGTTGGCTCTAGTTTTGCACTGATGTATGTTACCCTCCTCTGATCTCCATCTCCGAGATTTACTTCTTCGAGTGGGTCTTGGGCTAACATTTTGATATTCGCCCCCATTGGGTCTTTCTCGAATCCCAAAGGCTCTTCGTCGTAGATTGCATCTAGCCTTTGACTCATCTCCTCTCCTGAGATTTCTTTGGCTTGAACTGGATCTTCGAGGAACTGGGGGGTAGGATGTATTCCAGAATCCCTCGTTTCTGCTTCTCTTTGAACCGTACTGACTGTCATGTGTGATAACTCGGCTTTGAGAGCCGTGTTTCTTTTGTTCTCGGCTATGTAAGCCGAAATCTTTTCGAAAAAAGATGCTTCAGACATGACCAACGTCGTCATCCCAGCCTGTTGGCCGTATTGTTGGTGAATGCTCCACCGGTGAGGTATCTTCTGGACCGTCCATTATCTCTTTATTCCATTGGAATCCATTAGGATGTAAAGACAAATAGTATAAAGCATTTCTGTTTGGAGTGTATATATCTTCAGCAGCATGGCAAGGTCCTATGTTCGCCAAATTCCTGTCGAAACTAGTTTTATTGACCTGATTGACTTCAGCCATATAGTAACTTTGATCTCCTTCGATGTTCTCTACTATGCCATCTTCTCTCCAAATGGTTAGTCTTTGATTCATCGTCGAAGGCATAGCCGCCACTCCATGGATCCACTCTCTTCCAAGCAAAAGATTGTAATTAGCCTTTGCTGGTATCACCATGAACATCGTTGGCCTGGTGACGGAACCCACAGTTAAATTCACTTGAATTACTCCTAAAGTTTGCCCTATCTTGCCTTCATAGTTGGACAGAACCATGTTATGTGGTCTTATATCAGTATCGAACATACCAATTATCTTCAACATGTATTGGGGCATTAGGTTCACTGCTGCTCCCCCATCTACTAAGACTTTGTTAATGCCAACATTCTCAATCTTGGCTCTTATGTAGAGTGGTTTCAAATGATTCCTCATACCTTCATCAGGCCTTTCGAAGAAAGCGTTCTGCTCTTTGACTGCCCCATTGTTCAGCACATAATAACACACAGGTCTGTGTCTTGCCATTTCTTCCTCATCAGCTTCCTCACAATCCTCAACTTCTGTTTCTTGGTTAAACTCATGAGGGAGTACTGACACAACATCGCAATTTAAGTTTATCCATGATACTCCGTCTAAGTCGAAATCGTTTGTCATCCTATCGTCTTCCTTCCAAGGGCTGGAATGCATTTTTTCTTCTTCTTTCTCATTTTCAGAATCAAACAGCTTACGCTCCACTGGAGGTTTATTTGTCCTTGCCCCCTGCATTGGGATTTGATTGCTACTTGATTCTCCAGTCTCCCTTAGTTTGTAATCCCTTTGGGATTTCTTCATCCTCTGGTGCCTTCTCCATTGTGATCTAGACATAGGATTTTTGTCTTTGTAGTTCTCCAACCTGTACATCTCTCGATTGGAAGTCTGAAATTGCTTCCTATATGCCATTGCAGTTCTTCCTCCTTGGTCCCAACTTCGCCATTTGTTAGTTCTGGCACCAGCTTGCATCCATCTATCCCTGGGTATGTCGGCAGGAACTTTGAATGTGACCCTTCGAGCTCTAGGGTGTTGGCTGTCAGGCCTCCTTGATGGGGCCCTGATATCGAACCCATACAAGTTGGGACGAAGTCCTTGAGTTTCCCGACCCATGTAGAGATACACCCTTTCGAATGATCTTGCTAGTAATTCATCATAAACTGCTCCACACCTAGGGCACAATGCAATCTCAGAGTTATCGTTGTGACATCTGACCAAGAAACCCACCAAGCTTTCTTCAGCCCTTGGGTACATCTTCAGCAATAAGTTTCCTCCTCTCCAAGGCTGCTCCATTCTTTCTCGCAGGGCCCTCTCGAAATTGGCTTGAACCCTTCGATTCAGCATAACTGAACATCTTGGGCACATCAGCATTTTTCCGCCATTTTTCACATGACAATCCCAGAGATAATCCTTCAGACTGTTCCCTCTTGGTGGGATTTCAATATTTCCTTTCTCCCTTATCAGCCATTTTTCTAGTTCTTCTATTTCAGATAAAGGCCGTCTAACATTGACCATGTTAACCACTGCCGGAGGAGCCTCAGAAATTCGTATCTGCTGAAGCTTCACTGTGAGGTCTTCAGTGGCCTCACTTGTTTTTCCTTTCAGATCTTCAGTCATCTCAGCATCAAAGGATTCTTCAACATCAGTATTGAAGATCGAATTGGCATTTAGGCTTTCAGTAGCCTGCTTTCCACCTGAATTTATCTCCGATTCAGCAGCATCGATTTCAGATACTTCCACCATGTTGACGTCAAGCGGTTCACACAAGTTAGTGTCAGCCACACCCAAAGGATCTGTGTCAACCTTCATGTGGTTCTTGGTTTTGTCAGCAAATTTCAGACGTCCATCCTTGATAGCATTCTGAATTAAATCCCTGAAAAGAAAACATTGTGAAGTTTTATGGCCTAAAAAACCGTGATATTTGCAAAAACCTCGCTTCTTCCGTTGTTCTAACGGAGGAATTTTTGAATTGGGAGGTACTATCATCTGGCAATCTTTTACTGATAAATCAAATATTTCGTCACATTTAGTGACATCAAATGTATAAGTTTTCTTAGGAAATCTATCGCTTTTATCATTCTCTACTGGATTTTTTCCATTAGAAGGGGTGAGCAATTTGCAAGAATAAGGTGGCGCCTCTTTTAACTCAGCAAGATCTATTTCGATCTCTTCCATACTATATGAATCTTCGAAAGGTTCGCCATCAACGTCGTCTGCTTCGACGTATGCTACTCTCTCCTTCTTATAACTTTTACTTGCTCTGGCCTTTTCTGCTTTTAATCGTTCGACTTGTCGAACCCTGTCTGCCAATTGGGCCATATCTCTTAAGTATTGAGTATCCAGTTTCTTTCGAATTGAATAATCTAGGCCACCTCCAGCCATTTCAACTAATTCATGCTCTGGGACAGTCGTGAAGCATCTTGATTTCAACAAATGGAACCTGTTTAAGTAATCGTCTATAGATTCCGTGAACTTCCTCTTGATGCTAGCCAATTCTTTCAGACTTATCTTGGTTTGACCCATGTAAAATTGTTCATGGAATAATCTCTCCAAGTGTGCCCATGTGTAATACGGTGAACTGACTTTTTATATCGAAATGTCGCAGTAAGCAAGAGTCGCCACCGACTTTTATTTTATCCAATTGGAAAGGCTAAAAGAACAGGAAAGACCTTTTAAAAATATTTTGAGTTCGGGGGGGTAAGTTATACAAAGGGAAGGTTTTTAAGGCACCCTTTGCATCCGTAGTTATCTACGGGCTCTTAATTGCTTGGCTCACTTTTGAACTGTTTGAAATGTTTGAAAAGGAGGTGTGAAAAGTAAAAACTTTGAAGAAGAACTTTAGCTTGTAAATAAGCGTAGTCTTTTGAAAAGTATTTGAAAATTAGTGGAAAAAGAGTTTGAATTTGATTTTGAATTTGAAATAGAGCAAGCAATTAATAGCAACTACCCTAAGTTTGAAAAATCGTTCTTTTAGCTTTTCGGGCGAAAGGATCTATCCATACCATGAGAGGGCAGGAAGTCTTTCCATTGGATGTTAAGGGTCATCGAGAATAATCGTTCGCCACAACACTGTCCCTTGCCATAAAGAAGGCAGGTAGTCTAAGGGAAGGATATAATAGTCATTTAAGGCATCATGCGAGGACACCTTAGCAATGGGGACAAATCATCATTTACCGAGGAAACATCGAGGGACAAAATTGATGATGAATGAACTGAGGGCAACATTTGCTTTAGGTATCCTCGGAATCGAGGGACTTGACTATTTTAAGGCATAATTCGTAAGGCAACAGGCAACAGTAATAAGGCAACAAGGCAACAAGAGGAATTACCCTAAAGGTGTGTGGGTGCACAATCACGTGAATTCAGTTCGAGTATTTATCTTATAATTAGTTATCCTAATTCTGTTAAAGGCTTGCACTCCCTAAGATTACTAACCACGCAGTTTAAAATTGCAGAAATTAAAGGCAGAAAATAAATTCCTACGCTATTACAATAAACACCTGCGGGGATGGGGGAAATTAAAACAGAAAATAAAATAAAATAAATGAATAATTAATTTAATTTATCTTGAACTTTGATCTTCCTCGAACCTCCGATCCCCTGAAAATTAAAGGAAAAATGATAGGGGTGAGTGCATTACAAATTCATTGGTAATTGGGACAAACCCTATTTTAATCAAAAGGAAAAAAAGATAAAAAAAAAATGATATTTAACAAAAGAAGAGTTAGAACTTAGCTTTTTGATCTGATAGCGCGTGGCTGGAAGATCTTTGATTAACCCTGAAAATTTGCCAGGAAGAAGAAAAATGTTGGTGCATTTAAAGCTCTCAACAATTATAATGTAACATATCAAAAATTAAAATGGTAATAATTTAGGCAAACAAATAAAAGGCAAGGCAAAAAAGCAAACCCTGACTGGGCCAAAAAGTTATCCAAGGTTAAAAAACCTAGACTAGGGTTAATGGGCAACACCTACCAGTAAACCTAAGGCTACTAGGGTTTATAAATGGATCGAGGTTAACAAACCTAAAAGAATTAGTTTTTCAACTTAATTGACAAAAATAAGTTTTCGATTAAACCCAACCCTAATAAGTAATTTAATCAATTAAAATTAAATAATTAAACATTAGCCACTAAATTAATCTAATTTAATGTAAAATAAAAAAACTTAATTTTGATTAAGTAAAAGAAATGTTATTATTATGTAAAGGATTAAAAAAGAAAAAGAAAAGAATTTGGAAAAATAAATAACTAAAAGAATTATGCAATAGAAATCAAAAAATTTAGAAAAAAAGAAAAAAACTTAGCTGGGATCAGATGTGGCTGAATGCTGAGGGAGCGCCATGGTTGTGCGTCATGGACCTTTGGATCTTGATCATTGGTGATCTATTGGTAGGGAGATGAGGGTGCGTCATGTGCCCACCTGGATGCGTGATACAGGATCTGCGAATAAAACATTAGAAAAAATTGTGTCATTGCAGGGGTTCGAACTCACTCTCTCCCAGTCAATTGCTTGTCACGCCTTCCAATTCAACCAGCCAATGTTTCTTGTCATTGTAGTAAGTTAATAATAATAAATATGACACAATAATTATAATTGAACAAGTCAAAGAGAAAGGTAAGATGGGGCCCTTATCTTCATGCATGAACCAATCAAGAGAAGAGAGAGGGTGCAGCATCTTTGACTGGCCAATGGTTTCTCCTCGCGCGCAGTCCCACCTTTTTTGAATTTTGAACGGACGAATGGCAGCCTTCCACGCGTGCCCTCGCCGGTCAGCCAGGATCAGAAGCGCCGGAAACGCATTCCGATCACCTTCCCCGACCACACCAAACGTCAAACCTGCAAAATAACAAGAATCGAACCCAGATTTTTAACCTACCCTCCCCAAATCGAGGGCTGCGAGTCGATTGGCGGCGTTAGTTTTCGTTGATACGGCTTGTGCAGTGAGCTATAGAGCTTCCCGTTCTGGATCCCCTATCAATGGCAGTTCCTGTTGCACGCGTTAAAACTCCTCTCCGACGGTTCAAACTTTCCTTAAAAGATCCCAGGAGCTCAAATATAACATTAGTTTGCAATAAAATACATTAACATGCAACATACCAAAAATCAAACGTGAGTGAAGATGATGAATAGAAGTGATGCGTTTTAAGAGTCATGATACCTGGTCCTTGGTCTATTCTTACCTTACAACACCTCAGGGGCGGAATTAAACGACTCAGAGGTCTTGAGGATTGCTGTAGACAAAAATATTCCTTGCCCTAGTTTATGTGAATTTTGTAACTTGAGAACCCTCTTCTCTCTTGCCAAATTTTCGTCCCCTTGTTTGTGTTATTGTTCAGAATATATAATGGGTAAAACTAGGTCAACAAACTTGGTGAGAATCAAATTATATCTTTGCACTTTGATCAAGAGAGATTTGATTGAAATATTTTGCACATAAACCTTCTATTTTGGTCCCTCCTTATTTCCAATCCTTATCCACGTTTTGCCTGACTTTGTGAATCACTTAGGACATCTAAAATTAATCTCATAATATTTGAGGATTGAATCATAATTTATTTGATTTATTTTTGAACTTAAATTGATAAATTCAAAAGTAAAATAATAAAATCACAAATATTATATGAAATTACTTTATGGGCCCTCAAGAAGATTTAGGTTGATTAAAAAGAAATTCTCACCATCAATTATTATTTCATTATGATTATATTTGATCTTATTTTGAACTTAAGTGATTTAATTCAAATAAAAATGAAATAAAATCAATAAATGAATAATAATTGGTTAATAGGCCTTCCTCAAGCTCCAAATCACGTGGAAAGTGTAATGTTCTAGGCCCATAACTCAAAAATATGAAATTCACTAATTAGGGCTTCATGCACTTCCCAAAAATCGTCCAACTTGTACCATGCCTATCTCCGTCATTTTTAATCATATGAAGATGTTCTCATACTTTTTAGAAAGCTCAAGGAGTCTTTTAAACCCTCCTTTTGGTTTCATCTTCATTGAAGTTTCCATGTTCATGTACACTTCTTTGCAAAAAGACGACTTTTTGCGATCTTCTAGAAGGACCTGTAATGTTTTGGCTTATATCTTCCAAATGAAGCATTTCTAGACTTGGCATGTGAGAGACAAAGTTTTATATAATTCAATTTCCTTCAAAATAAGCTTTGGATGGGTGATTTCTGATGTTCCATGTGAAAGTTATGGCTGGTCAAAGTTCAGTTGACTTTCTCCTATGAAAACCCTAATTTAGAAACTTTTGAATGCATTGATTTCTGATCTTTTCTTGATGAATCATGATCAATCCTTGATCAAATGATGAATGATACTTCATAATGAGGATGTTGACCAAAAATCAGAAGTTTTGACTGTACTTTGACTACAGTTGACTTTTAGGTCAAATCAATCGATTATTGATCGTTTGAGCAGTTGACTGGGTAGTCTTTTGAATCAGGGCTTGAAACTTGGCATGAGGACACTTTGAATCATATGAGAGGCCACGTAGTCCACTTGAGGTGTCAGAAGTTCAGATTCCTTGATTAAATCAGAAACCCTAATTTAGAGGCTGTTGTTTAGGAGAGAGACTGCATGCTTTTTTCTTGTGTGTCTTTGAGCATTTGAAAGTCAGATGGATTTAAAATATGAATAAATATGTTGGGCAAATTTTGGGGTATGACACCATGCATCTATGGAATTTGGGGGCAAAGTAGTGAACCAAACAAAAGCATTTTTTGTTAGCAAACTAGGGAAGTATTTAATCCTTAAATCTTCGTTCCCTGCTAGATCCCCTGCTTCTGTCAGATATCTGGCTATGTGCTCCACGATAGACTCATTGGTGTCCCCTGAAAATTTAGTAATTTTTGGTACTTTGGTACCCCTTGGCAATTCCGTTTGCATGATATATTCTTCTATTGGGGATGTATAATTTGGGCGTCGAAGCCCGGTATTAAGGCCATTGTTAGCCATTATTCTCTCTATCATGGCAGTGATATTGTTCTCTGTTGCCAAATTGTCTCTCCTAACCCTATGGACCACTTCGTCAGGATGTTCGTTTCTTCTTACTACCACCAGATTAGGCTGTTGCTGGGCAACTGCTTGTTGGCCAACGTTAGTCGTTTGCCTTCGAGTTTCTAAGTCTATCACTTGGTTTTGCTCGACTGGTGTTGGTTAGATGGTGGTGCTGTGGCTCGAACTTGTTCTAGAATGGGTTCCTCTTCCTGATAAGTTGATTGGTTGCTCCTTCGTCTATTTTGTGGAACTCCTAAAAAATCTGCCATTCGATTTATTTGAGATGATATTTTTTGGAAAGTTTCCACATTATCCTAGTTAGTCCTAGCAATGTTTGTTGCTAACGGATTCAAGATGGAGCCCAATTCTTTGGCAAGAGTTCCTAACATATCATGGTTACTTGCATCCATTTCCTGTCGAAATGTTGCTTGACTATTTGTGGTAAAAGGGGGTATTTGGGCAGAGAAGCCAGTATTCTGTGCGCTTCGACCTATCGAACTGACATTCGGCGAAAATGCCGTCGGGTTAGTTGTAGTGTATGTAGGCCCTGATCCTCGTAATCCTGTCATATATGAATATGGCATTCCATATGGATTGTTGGGTCTCCAACCTTCGAAAGTCGATGATGGTCCTGGGGAAAATAACTGACTTGCAGCGTTTGTCGAGAAAGGTGGTATCTCGCTTGCGCTAATGAATGGAGGCGCGATGGTCGAACTCGAAACTGGTACAGTCCCTGTTGTCCCTGTAGTATTTTCGGGTATCGCCTGGGAACTACCTATGGGTTCAGATCCTGTCGAAACTGGTATAGCCTGCGCCTCTTGAGTAGAAGTCGAAACGTGCGTAGAATTTGTCGCTATTGTTCCTGACCCTTATGGGGGATCTTGATTTCCCCCTCCACTGGCCGCATTGACCATTTTCTTGTTGTACCTTCGTTTAGGAATCGGTTGTGCACTGTTGGTTAATTTACCGTTCCTAAGGTTCATACAAGGTCTTGATATTTTCTAGACAAAACAAAACAATTAATTAAAACAATCTGTTTGACACTGTCCCACTAGGCGTGCCAATTTGTTTACGGTGATTTCCGGTAAACAACCGCTAGTCTTCCAAACTATAATAAATATGATTTGGTTACTCGCAGGATCGACTAGATTGATCCTAGGACATAGTCAAAAAGGTTGTTATTCATGATAGTTCGAATTATGTCTGTGGTTGGCTTGTCTCGAAATAAGAAATACTTAATCAAAGAAATAAAGATTATCAATCACCTTGTTATACATGTAAATATAACATCAGCGAAGGGTAAGATAAAGATAAAATATAAGACAAAACTCTAAAGTGCAAGAATCTTAAAGTGTAGAAACTTAAATGCTTCGAAACTAAATAGAATGAAAATAAAGAGTGCAGGAATGTAAATGACAGAAAGTAAACGAAATGCAGTAATATCAAAAGATACTTGAATAAAGAAAGATACAAATGTATTTAAAATGGTGTTGGTGTCATACGTACATTTCTCAGCGAAACTCGTTCTCTTAACACTTGATACTTGAGCAGTATGTGAGTGATTTGTACAAAATGAACACACGGAATCCTAATACTAAGACCCTTATTTATACTAAATTTGACCCTAACGGTCCTACACTAATCTGATGCCACGTTACTCACGAGAATCTTTGGGATGCCATCTGTCTTTGTGCAGTTATATAAACTACTTCGAAATTCAAATCCTCCCGCCTGAATCCTCTTTAGACACGTGGCAACGTAATTAGAATCGAGAATGCCACGAAAATACGCTAAGCTTCAGTACTTTACATATTTCGTAAAAACGTTTAAGTCCCCAAAGATGATTCTTTTCGAATTTAGCTTCAGTGCTAACTGTCTCCGTTCCAACTTAAACCATCATTCTCGAACATGGCCATCAGTAGCCATTTTTTATCTCAAAGATGGTCATCAGTAACCATCTTCCGTCGAATTTCAAACCTTCAAAGGATATTCTTCCCAAACGAAATCTTCAGCTAACAAGTATACAATACTGAAACATTGATTGTTGAAGAATCAATCAATATCAGATTTGATGATAAGCTTGGTCTTGAAAAGCCAAAGCAGTTTGAGAATTTTGCAAATATTGAAATCTCTAACTCAGAAGCTGAAGAACCCAGAAGCAAAGCGTCAGAAGATCAAGTTGCTGCTTCACTAGAGAATCTCATAATTGCTGAAGAGCCAACTATCAGAAGATCTTCTAGACTCAACTCTGCTCACTCAGAAGATGTTATCCTTGGGAAGAAGGATGATCCTATCAGAACAAGAGCATTCCTTAAGAACAATGCAGAATGTCAATTTGGTCTTGTATCTCTCATTGAGCCAACTTCTGTTGATCAAGCTCTGGAGGATGCTGACTGGATAATTGCAATGCAAGAAGAACTAAATCAGTTTACAAGGAATGATGTCTAGGATCTTGTTCCAAGACCAAAAGGATTTAACATCATTGGAACCAAGTGGGTCTTCTGAAACAAGCTAAGCGAAAAAGGAGAAGTTGTAAGAAACAAAGCCAGACTGGTTGCTCAGGGCTATAGTCAGCAAGAAGGCATAGACTATACAGAAACCTTTGCACCAGTGGCCAGGTTAGAATCTATTCGCTTATTGATTTCTTTTACCACTCAACATAACATCACTTTATATCAGATGGATGTTAAAAGTGTCTTCTTAAATGGTTATATAGATGAGGAAGTTTATGTCCACCAACCTCCTGGTTTTGAAGACTCTAAGTCTCCAGAACATGTTCTTAAACTAAAGAAGTCATTATACGGACTGAAGCAAGCTCCTAGAGCTTGGTATGAAAGATTAAGTTCTTTCCTTCTGGATAATGGTTTCACTAGAGGAAAAGTGGATACTACTCTATTTTGTAAAACCTTTAAAAAGGATATTTTAATTTACCAAATTTATGTTGATGATATTATCTTTAGAACATCTAATGCTACACTTGGAAAGGAGTTTGCTAAGTCTATGCAGGCTGAGTTTGAAATGAACATGATGGGAGAACTCAAGTATTTCCTTGGCTAGATTAATCAAACATCAGAAGGAACTTATGTTCATTAGACCAAGTATGTGAAAGAACTTCTAAAGAAGTTTAATCTTTCAGAAAGCAAAGAAGCAAAAACTCCTATGTATCCAACGTGTGTCCTAGGTAAGGATGAGGTAAGTAAGAAGGTAGATCAGAAGCTCTATAGAGGTATGATTAAATCTCTTCTATATCTTACTGCTTCTAGACCTGATATTTTATTCAGTGTTTGTCTGTGTGCAAGATTCCAATCAGATCCTAGAGAATCTCACTTAACAGCTGTTAAGAGAATTCTGAGGTATCTGAAAGGTACTACTAATGTTGGTTTAGTCTACAGAAGATTTGAAGAATACAACTTAGTAGGATATTGTGATGCTGATTACGTTGGAGATAGAGTTGAAAGGAAAAGTACTTCTGGAAGTTGTCAATTTCTTGGAAGTC
The DNA here is from genome assembly GCF_029867415.1 of Vicia villosa. Classification (NCBI taxonomy): domain Eukaryota; kingdom Viridiplantae; phylum Streptophyta; class Magnoliopsida; order Fabales; family Fabaceae; genus Vicia; species Vicia villosa. Next base: position 23,009,533 of record NC_081185.1, read on the forward strand.
ACCTGATCTCCTGGTACAGCAAGAAGCAAGCTACAATTGCCCTCTCTACAACAGAAGCAGAATATGTTGCTGCTGCTGGGTGTAGTACACAGATGCTCTGGATGAAGAGTCAGCTAGAAGATTATCAGATATATGAGAGTAACATTCCTATCTTATGTGATAATACTTCTGCTATCTGTTTATCTAAGAATCCAATCTTACATTCCAAAGCTAAACATATTGAGATTAAACATCATTTCATTAGGGACTATGTTCAGAAGGGTGTTCTATCTTTAAACTTCGTTGATACAGACCATCAATGGGCTGATATCTTTACAAAACCCCTTGCTGAAGATAGGTTTAAGTTCATTCTGAAGAATATCAGTATGGATTTATGCCCAGAATGAAAGGATGAGAAGTTCTGGTATATGGATTAGATTTGAAATGATCTATTTTGTTTTTCTTATAAGAAGTTCTGATGTTGATCAGTTAGATATTCTGATGCTGTTATTACTAACGTTTCATATGTCTAAGTTGATTCATAATCTCTTTTAAAGCAAGACAGCTGTCACCAGCTTTTTCAGAAGTTGAACACGTGTTCACTCTATTTGGACAAGCACGCGTGCAGTTGAGGAGACGCCGCCCTAGGTAACTGTGCAAATCATTTCAAATATCACGTTATCCCACCTAACGTCATTCTTCATTAAATGCATTTGATTTCTTGATTCTGTAACTGTTCCGTTTCATAATCTCATTGCATTTGTTTTTCAAATCCGTATCTATATAAACACATCTCTTCACACCATTCTCTCTTTTTACGCATTCATTCTCTCTCTTGTTTATGCACTTCTGCAATCTTTTTTCCCTATTTTCATACCCTAAAAAGAAAACCCAATATCTTTACAAAACCCCTTGCTGAAGATAGGTTTAAGTTCATTCTGAAGAATATCAGTATGGATTTATGCCCAGAATGAAAGGATGAGAAGTTCTGGTATATGGATTAGATTTGAAATGATCTATTTTGTTTTTCTTATAAGAAGTTCTGATGTTGATCAGTTAGATATTCTGATGCTATTATTACTAACGTTTCATATGTCTAAGTTGAGTCAGAATCTCTTTTAAAGCAAGACAGCTGTCACCAGCTTTTTCAGAAGTTGAACACGTGTTCACTCTATTTGGACAAGCACGCGTGCAGTTGAGGAGACGCCGCCCTAGGTAACTGTGCAAATCATTTCAAATATCACGTTATCCCACCTAACGTCATTCTTCATTAAATGCATTTGATTTCTTGATTCTGTAACTGTTCCGTTTCATAATCTCATTGCATTTGTTTTTCAAATCCGTATCTATATAAACACATCTCTTCACACCATTCTCTCTTTTTACGCATTCATTCTCTCTCTTGTTTATGCACTTCTGCAATCTTTTTTCCCTATTTTCATACCCTAAAAAGAAAACCCAATATCTTTACAAAACCCCTTGCTGAAGATAGGTTTAAGTTCATTCTGAAGAATATCAGTATGGATTTATGCCCAGAATGAAAGGATGAGAAGTTCTGGTATATGGATTAGATTTGAAATGATCTATTTTGTTTTTCTTATAAGAAGTTCTGATGTTGATCAGTTAGATATTCTGATGCTATTATTACTAACGTTTCATATGTCTAAGTTGAGTCAGAATCTCTTTTAAAGCAAGACAGCTGTCACCAGCTTTTTCAGAAGTTGAACACGTGTTCACTCTATTTGGACAAGCACGCGTGCAGTTGAGGAGACGCCGCCCTAGGTAACTGTGCAAATCATTTCAAATATCACGTTATCCCACCTATCGTCATTCTTCATTAAATGCATTTGATTTCTTGATTCTGTAACTGTTCCGTTTCATAATCTCATTGCATTTGTTTTTCAAATCCGTATCTATATAAACACATCTCTTCACACCATTCTCTCTTTTTACGCATTCATTCTCTCTCTTGTTTATGCACTTCTGCAATCTTTTTTCCCTATTTTCATACCCTAAAAAGAAAACCCAATATCTTTACAAAACCCCTTGCTGAAGATAGGTTTAAGTTCATTATGAAGAATATCAGTATGGATTTATGCCCAGAATGAAAGGATGAGAAGTTCTGGTATATGGATTAGATTTGAAATGATCTATTTTGTTTTTCTTATAAGAAGTTCTGATGTTGATCAGTTAGATATTCTGATGCTGTTATTACTAACGTTTCATATGTCTAAGTTGATTCAGAATCTCTTTTAAAGCAAGACAGCTGTCACCAGCTTTTTCAGAAGTTGAACACGTGTTCACTCTATTTGGACAAGCACGCGTGCAGTTGAGGAGACGCCGCCCTAGGTAACTGTGCAAATCATTTCAAATATCACGTTATCCCACCTAACGTCATTCTTCATTAAATGCATTTGATTTCTTGATTCTGTAACTGTTCCGTTTCATAATCTCATTGCATTTGTTTTTCAAATCCGTATCTATATAAACACATCTCTTCACACCATTCTCTCTTTTTACGCATTCATTCTCTCTCTTGTTTATGCACTTCTGCAATCTTTTTTCCCTATTTTCATACCCTAAAAAGAAAACCCAGAATCTCAGTAAGGTGTCAATGGTTGCTTCTTCATCAGACATTGCTGATTCTGCATCTCAACAACAACATCAAGAACAAGAACAAGAACTCATTCCTAGGGTTACTTGCTCGATTCCTCGAGACCAGTTGGAAGTGATTTGTGAACTCAAGGTTGATGTTGATAATTTGGAAGAACATCAAATCCGTATCAAAGATAACATGGTTTTTCAAAGATGGTAATCCTTGTTTCTTGAGTTCTGTGGACCGGTTTATCCAGACCTAGTGAAGGAGTTCTGGGTTCATGAGTTCGTCATTCCTAAAGCAATTGTTTCTTTTGTTCATGGAAGATTTTTCTCCATCACTGAAAACTCATTGAGAATGTTGTTTGATTTGATGAAAGATGAAGGAGATACTGAAGCAACTTTCAGAACTGATTGGAATAAAGTTATTCTGAAATTTTTACTGATGGAAAGAAATCAACAAAAGTTAAGGATCTGAAGAACATATACAAGATATGGACGAAGATTCTTTTAGGTTGTTTCTACCACAGAAAATCAACCAGTTCTTCTGATTTCATCAACAGCAATCAACAATACATCATGTATTGTATTGGTACTAAGAAGAAGGTTGATGTTACCTACATCATTTTCAATCATCTATGGAATGCTGTAAAGGACTCTCGAGATGAAAGAAAATCAAAGAAGAAAGGACCTGTTATTCCTTTTGGAAGGATTATTACCAATCTTCTGGTTCAAACCAAGATTGTTGAAAATCTGGAAAATGCTGGAATAGTCAAGGATCTCTATACAATCAATGGTAGTGTCTTGAATTCTACTTCTTTGAAGAAGATGAATCTTATTCAAGTTATTGGTACTGCTCCCAAACCAGATCCAAATGTCAGAAACAGAAGAGGTCCAGTTCTTGCTGACTTTGAGATGTTCTTTCTAAATGAACAACCTGATTTTAAGGTTCACTATCTTAACGTTCTCAAGGAAGGTGGTGCTATAGATGCTCCTACTGGGATTAGTCGCCAGAGGCTTCCAACTTCCAAGGGTGGAGTATCAGAAGTTATTCCAGAAGTTGACTCCCACAAAGAAAGAAGAACAAAGCGAAAGCTAGATCTTCCTTCTATCAGTGAGGAGAAGAGATGTCAAGAAAAAATTTCTGAAGAAGAAATTGTTGCTGAAGTAAATCAAGAAGTTTTAGTTGAAAAGGAGAATAAAGAACAAGAAGATGTTGTGAAGAGAAAGAAGCATAAGAAGTCTGAAAAAGAAAATAAGAAGGATGATGAGAAGGACGTAGAGAAGAAGAAGAAAAAGAAAGATAAGAAGAAGAAGAAAAAGAAGGTTGTTGAAGAAGCAAAGGAAAAGAATGAAGAAGTAAATCAAGCAGAAGAAGAGAAGAAGGAAGCAGAAAAGAAGAGAAGAATTGCTCTAGGCAAGCTGAAGGCTGTGTATGAGAAGAAGCGAAAAATACTTGAAGCTGATTCTGAAAAGTCTCAGAAGAAATCCAAAGGTGTTTCTATTTCTGAACCTGTTTCTATTACTTTAGATAGTTCAAAATCTGTACCAACAGAAGATCTGAATCCATCCCAACCAGAAACTCAACCAGAAAAAGCCTCCACCAAATCACCTTCACCCATCAAAGTTCTCACCCCTCCTTCTTCACCCCAAACCAACCCTTCTTCTGACCATCCCATTGATGAACTTATTCTTGATATTGCACCTCTTCAAACCCTCTTTCCCCCTCAAACAAATATCTCCTCTTCTCAACCTCCTCCTCATGCTAATTATGAACCCATTGCCTCCCCTGCACAAAATAATCCTCCTGCATCAGAATCTCCAAATTCTGATTCCTTAAAAGAGTTATTCCGTGCTTGTAATTTCACTCCCAAACCTCATCCTGACCCTGCCTTTGTCAACCTAGAATCTGAGGATGAAGCAGAATCTTTGCTCTCTCTTGATAGAGAACCTGAACCCTACTTCATTCTAAACCCAGATTCTTCTTCCACCCATTTCAAAACCCCCAACCCTGAACTTTCTGTTGGTGTAAGTTTTGAATTTCTAAAGTTAAAGGTACAGACAGGACTGGAAGCTTTGCGAGTTGCACATTATGCCAGGACGGATTATGTGCAAACAAGGAGCCTCTTTAGGGCTTTCATAAGAGAGTTCTTCTCTGATCTTCTGAAGCTACGGAGAGCTGTTGAAGCAGAAGCTCCTAGCCCTTTGGGATTTTTGAGAGACTATGAAGATTTCTACTTCTGTCCCATCAGAAACTGCATTTCTCTCGAGGAAAAGAAGTTTGTTGATGAGCTTGAAGATGAACCATTCCTTGAAATGGTTGTGTGGAAGCCCCACTATAGTGTTATGACTGGAGACTTTTAGTCAATATTCAACTGGTTAAGGGAGAACCCCTCTGCTAAGGCACCAGATATGGTATATCCAGAAGTTGAATACCCTTCAGAACCTTCTGCTCCTACACCTCCAAGGAACTTGGCTAAAATTCTTAAGGCTCTTGAGACTTCAGAAGCTGAACTTCCTGCTCCAGATTATGCTGATGCTGAGAATCAAGTTGCTGAGAATCATTCTGCTTAGAATCAAGATGATGTTCTCATGATTGATGCTGCTGTTGAGAATCCTACTCCTCTTCTAGACGATTGCATTGATGCTTCTTCTGCTGGTCCTTCTATTCTGATGAACACTATGAAGGTTCTTCAACAGAATCAAGTTGATCTTGCTTCTCGTCTGGATAAGCATGAGGATACTCACAATGAGTTTCGATCGTTTATGAAGACGCAGACAGAAAGCACTGCTGAGATTCACAACCTTCTGGCCAAGATAGTTTCTAAGCTAGGCTAGTCGTAGTCTATTTGGTCTTAGTTGTTTTCTTGTTTCTTGCATCTGGTTCTTGCATCTGCCTTCTATCCCTTTGTACTTCTGATTAATTATACATGAATGAAATCATTATCTTCTTCACTTTATGTTTTTTTTTCATCTGAATCTTTTTAAATGCTTTTTGATGTTATGACAAAAAGGGGGAGAAACATGATAATTGATTTGGTTTATTATATCAGTTGTTGGGTTTAAGTCTCAACATTCCTAACATTATTTGCAAGTTTCTATGTCTTTGAGATTTTCTGCAGGATTGAAGATATTCTGAAAAAGCTCAACATGAGAAGCAAATACATGGGGAAATGCACTTCTATAAAGAAGCATGTCTTGGAAAGTTGAAGCTAGCTTAGTGCTGTGAAGCTTCAAGGTCTGAAGCAAGAAGAATGTTTTGATATTCTCGTGGCAGAATATGTTCTGATACATTCTCTTCTCTCATATGCTCTGATACTTATTCTTTTTAAGAATCTATCAAAGTTTGCTCTGATACACGTTCTTTCTTTAAAGAATGCTCTGAATCATTCATGCTCTGATTATTTTTGTCTAGTTTGTTCTAAAACATTTCAGGATGTAAAGATGCTCTGATGATGCTCTGATACATTCAAGTATGTTCTGATACAATCAAGCATGCTATGAATCAAGAAGAAATTCAAAGCTCTGAAGCTGTCCTATGGAAGCTAGAAGCAGAAGCTCTGAATGTTCTGAAGTTCTAGGCAAAGTGAACGTCTCTACCGAAATGGAAAATACTCAGGGAAGTCTTTTATTTATAAATTCTTCTAGTATTTATTTCAGGGGGAGATTGTTAATCTCAGGGGGAGACATATTCACACACTCTGATTATATGCTCATGCTATAACTGTGTAATTGTCTTTGGTCATCTGATATTCTGATTGCAAATTCATATCAATTTTATATGTTTTTGTCATCATCAAAAAGGGGGAGATTGTTAGAACAAGATTTGTTCTGATCAATATTCTTAGTTTTTATGATAACAATGTATATGAATTTTGTATAAGACAATGTGGTACTCTAATCCTTTACATTTTCCATTTCAGGATTTATATAAGGAGTACGCACAAATCAGCGCTAGAAGCACTGACTCAGAAGGTTCAAGTATGCAACATCAGAACATGCTCTCGCAAGACATCAGAAGATGGTCAAGCAGAATCAGAACATGGTCTATAAAGCATCAGAAGAACATGAGATCAGAAGTAGAAACACTGAAGTTCTTATGGTATCACGCTAAAGCACTTCAAAGTCAGAAGACAAGAAGATGCTCTGCACCAAGCTGTTTGACTCTGATTATTCAAACGTTGTATCTACAAAGATCAGATCAGAAGCAAGTACAAGATGACTGGCTACTCTGACTGACAAAAGGAACGTTAGAAGCTACAAAAGGCAAAGTCAGTAGAAGCAGTAAAAGCAAGGCTCGAGGTAGTTGACAAAAGAGTGAAACATTAAATGCAAAGTTGTACAGAACGCGCAACGCATTAAATGCTCCCAACGGTCATCTTCCCAAACGCCTATAAATAGAAGTTCTGATGAGAAGCTGAATATATAACTCTTGCGCAAAATACAGAAACGCTGTCAAATTCAAAAGCTCTCAAACTTCATCTTCAACCTCACTACTCTGGTAATATCTTAGTGAGATTTAAGCTTAGAACTTAAGAGAAATATCACAGTTGTGATTATAGCTTTTTAAGAAGCATTTGAATACTCTTGTAAACATTTATTTTACATTGATTTGTAAAAGGTTCCTAGAGTGATCAAGTTGTGATCAGTAGACTCTAGAAGACTTAGAAGTTTCTAAGTGGTGTATTTCCTAGAGTGATCAATGTGTGATCAGAATACTCTGGAAGACTTAGAGGGTATCTAAGTGGAAAACCATTGTAATCAAGATTGATTAGTGGATTAAATCCTCAGTTGAGGTAAATCACTCTAAGGTGGTGGACTGGAGTAGTTTCGTTAACAACGAACCAGGATAAAAATAACTGTGTTATTTGTTTTTATCTTAAGAGTTTTTAAAGTCACACTTATTCAAACCCCCCTTTCTAAGTGTTTTTCTATCCTTCAATTGGTATCAGAGCGCCGGTTCCAGGTGCAAGCACTTAACCGTATTAGAAAAAGATTCAGGAAGAGAAAAACACGTCTTTATGGCTGCTGAAAAAGATACATCTACATCTGGTTCTGTTGTTAAAGAAAACAATGGAAACAATGGCTACACTAGATCACCAGTGTTTGATGGTGAAAACTTTGAATACTGGAAAGACAAATTGGAAAGTTACTTCCTTGGTCTACATGGTGACTTATGGGATCTTCTTGTGGATGGTTACAGACATCCGGTAAATGCTAGAGGAGCAAAGATGTCAAGACAAGAAATGAGTGATGATCAAAAGAAACAATTCAAAAATTATCACAAGTGTAGGACTATTCTGCTGAATGCTATTTCTCATGCTGAATATGAGAAGATATCAAACAGAGAAACTGCCCATGACATCTATGAATCATTGAAAATGACTCATGAAGGAAATGCCCAAGTCAAGGAGACTAAAGCTCTTGCATTAATCCAGAAGTATGAAGCCTTCTAGATGGAGGATGATGAAAACATTAAAACAATGTTCTCAAGATTTCAAACTCTAACTGCTGGATTAAAAGTGCTTGACCAAGGATATACAAAGGCTGATCATGTCAAGAATATCATCAGAAGCTTACCCAGTAGATGGGGCCCAATGGTGACTGCATTCAAGATAGCAAAGAATCTGAATGAAGTCTCTTTGGAAGAGCTGATCAGCGCCTTGAGGAATCTGAATTTTATACCTGCCAATCAGGTTCTACAAAGGTTCCCAGAGTTTTCAATCTTCTATCGGATATTACCGGCACACACAATTGCTCATGGGCGCCAATAATATGCCTAAAAAGACCTCGTCTGAGCGTAGCATCGCATGACAACAAGCTCAAATTGGTACTTGATCTTGTTTCTGCGCTACATCCTAAAAAGGCTTAGATGGGTTAAAAGGGTTCTAGGCTATTAAGCTTCTACGGACACTCACTATTGAAAGTAATAACGTTCTTACGATGGTTCGTAACAACATCTACCACCTTCCATGAGGCCTCCACTGATTGGGGTTCCACCATATGACGCTCATGGTAAGGATTGCTCCTGACATGCGACTATTGGTCTTACCACCTCCTATCTCAAGTTACTCACCAAAGTCCGGGTTAGGACTTTATCTCATCACAGAGGAACCATCGAGCACCAAAAAGAAAAAAGAAAAAAAACAAACAAAGCACACAATAATATATACAGATAAAAACACACAGATAAAAAAAAATAGGCTTAACACATTTAAAACTGGATCCCCAGTGAAGTCTCCATTTTTCTGTAGCGGGGAAAATCTGAGAACGAAGCCATAGGATTGACTCGACTCAATATTTCGTTTGAAATCGCCACCGCGCTTCATTGTTTCCAAAGGAAAAGGGAAAAGAACGTAAAACCCAAAGTTTGTTTTTAAAACAAAAAGAGAACTCTGGTTCGGGTGTTGATTATACAAGGGGAAGGTTTTAAGCACGCCTCATATCTGTGGTACTCCACCGGAACCTTTTTGAAAATTTGTGTCGTGTGTGCTAAAAAAGGGTTTGTTTTATTTTTAAAATAAGCTCGGCAAGACATTAAGCCTTGTGCCTACATACCTCCTCGGTGCAATGGAGAAGTCAGAGCTAATGTAGTTCCGCTTAAAAGGGAAAATATTTTAAAAACAAATAAACACTTTATCGTCGTCGGAGAGAAATACTCAGCCATTGATCTTGAGCATGAGAACAAACGAGTTCTTTGCATCGCAAATGAAAGAAGGGCTCCAACTCGGATAGAAATCAACGAGTATGCCACTATAGCTCTCTCACGTGGAAAAGATCTCATTATATCAATCAATTTCAAAATCGTGGGGTATCGCCACTCGTTTCAACAATTAATCATGTCTAAACTTTTGAAGAAAAAGGCCACTAAGGGCAAAAGTAATTTTAAAGAAAGGTTTTTGAAAAGATTGCAAACATAAGAAGGTTTTTGAAAAGGGGAGAAGATTTTGAAAATTTAAGAATGGGAGGAGATGAAGAGGCTATCCTATTGCGTAAAATAAAAGCTAAGGAAAAGAAAGGTCTAACCGAAATAAGAAGCCAACACTTGACATTGTGAGTCAAGGTAGATTTCTCATCCTTTGGACTATTAATTCCAACACATTATCACTTGGGGATCCAGATGAACTTATTGTCTTAGCACCACTTTGCATTAAGCACATTAAAATTCTGACGAAAATCGGGCAGAGTAACGGCTGTTTTCGGGTAAAATCCTTATCTCAATGCCTTGGAATTAACCATCAAGGACTTTCAAGGAAATACCTGCATACACAAACAGACAACAATCCGATGCCAGACAGACAGAACAATCACAGAGTAATAACAGAATAAGGGTCCAGAGGCACTAAGTCCATAAGTCCGAATTTCCAAAATGCTCGGGATAGTAACCAATAGTCTGAAAGAGAGCCTTATGTGTTTTTTTAGATTTTTTGTTGATTATTAGTGTTTTAGCATAAAAGTAAAGTATGGTCCAAGTGGACAAAGAGAAAATAGCGGAAACATAAACATAGTGTCCAAATGGACAAAGAGAAAATAGCGGAATGTAAATATGATGAAATGATAAAGCATAAAGCAAAATATAAAGAGCAATATAATAAATTGTGGAAATTAAAGTCAATTGTTAGATGTTAAAGATAACCATCTTGAAACTTGTCAAGTATGTTATCAAAGTTAGTAAGAAAGATCGATGGTGAGTGAAGGATGTTCTCGGATTTAAATTCAATGGACATTTATCAGAAGCTTGATAAAATCATAGCGACTATGCGATAAATCTCCATAAGTCTTAAATCAACCGCATACAATTCTCTTCCATATTTGATCTTTTATGATTCGGGACACGAAATATTGCGCTATGTTAAGCAGATCGCCAAGTGACTTATGTAGAAGTCACCCTACAACGAGGTCGGTCAAAACTTTATGTGCTAATGCATGCGAGAGAAGCGATATGTAGATCACTCTCCGAAAGCAATACCGCACGAAAAGAAAATAAGGAGCGGTCTAGTCTTCACCAAGAATCCATAAGAATTCTCAAGGTATTAAGACTTTCATCGATCAAAAGAAAAAGAAATAAAAGATGGAACCACATTAAAAGCTCCTTTCATCCATAATTTCAATCACTTAATTTTGCGAATTTGGATTCTCATCCTATCGACGCCCTAATTCCATTGAAATTAGAGAGAAATTAGGCCTCTAATTTGTGATTCAAAGAAAATATCAAAAGAATGGAGTAGAAGAAGAGTTAGAACCAAAAACAAGTCAAAAATAGCAAAAACAAGCATTCTGCCTCACTAGAAATCGATTTACCTCTGTAGGAAATCGATTTCCTGCCTGCAGAATTCAAATCTGGCGCAAATAACAGAGTGGAAAACGATTTCCCTCTGTAGGAAATCGATTTCCTGCGCACAGTTTTCAAAAAAACAGCATTATGAACCATAAAACTTAATTTAGGCAAACATTCAAACACCTTATGATCACATATCAATTAGAGCACGAATTTTCCATCAATTTACCATCAAATAGGACCAATATAGCATCAATGATGCATCAAACACAAGCACAAAAGAATCACATTATGATAGATGAAAAAAGATGAAGAAAATTACCAAATCTTGAACAAAATTTAGATCTACTTCAAGAATCACCAACACAAATCTTGATCTCTCAACAATTGAAGAAAAAAGAGTGAAATGGATGGTGGTTTAGCTCAAAGTTTGTGAGGTTCAAGATGTGACTCACAAACTTTATGAAAGGAAATAGAGCTTTGGTGAATTTGGTAGGGATGAGAAGAGAAAGTGCAAGGGTTTGTTGGCTTTCCAAGCTTGAGAAATGAGAGAGTAGAGACCTCTATTTATAGGATGGGAGCAAGAGTAGTGGCAATTTGGTCATTTTGAATTTGGTAATTAATTTGTGTTTAATTGGTGTTTAAATGGTAAAATGAGACTAAAATGGGTTTTATGAAGGGAATTAATTTTGGTGAGGTGGAAAATTGGTAAAATGGCAAAAATGATCAAAGAAAATAGGTGCCAAAATGATGTCACACTTCCCTCCTTATTTTTTTGAATTTTGCGCACAGGAAATCGATTTCCCATATGGGTAAATCGATTTCCACCTTCAAATTTTCAAAAATTTTCTTCTTGCACTGTTTTGATTTTTGCCCGATCTTTTACCTGTAAAATATAAACAAAAGAGACAATAATGCATATTTTTGAATTTTGGTTAGTATTAAACAAATAAAAACTAGAAATGCTCAATAATTCCCCTCAGAGATAATCACAGTACCAAAGATAGAGCTTCACAATGGTGCTCTTGATTAGTGATTAAAATGCAAATGATGTATGATCTTAGGGTCAAAATTTGGGGTATGACAACGTCATAATATGGTTGAGTGGTTGAGATGCTATTAACGGTTATGTCGCGAAGGTGTTAAATGATTAGCATGTGTGTATTTGCTTCGAATCATGTGGAGTTATTGTTATGTCGGGAAAAGTAGTGAACGAAGTGTTGCCAAACATGACTTGGGAATCAGAAAGTTCGATGCAGATTTCGCGTTAAGAGTTTGAGTTTCGAGTGAATTTTCGAAGACAAAAATATTCTAAGTGGGGGAGAGTTGTAACGCCCGTTAATTTTTTTAATTATTTAATTAAATTATTTCGAATTATTTGTCGAAGTTGCAAAATGCTGTTATTTTTTGAATAGTTATTATTAGTATTTTAGTTGATTAACTAGTTGATTAATAATAATATAATAATAATAATAATAATAATAATAATAATAATAATAATAATAAAGTGAAGTTTATTTAATTATTAGGCTTGTTTCGGTGGTTGAAATAGAAAAGGTGGGGTGTGGAAGTTAGGCCCATTGGAAATAATTATTTATAAGGTTTAGTTATATAAGAATTAGGTTAATTAGAATGTGGAAGGAGAAAGAAGGGAATAAAAGTTAGAACGTGAGAAGCTGCAAGGTTGAGACAAGAGGCAAAAAGCTAGGTTTCAATCGGAGAGTTATAGAGTGGTCTCCAATCCAAGGTAAGGGTGAGGTTCTGACTCTATAATGGGGTTTATGATGATTATTATGTAGGAGCGGGGTTTAGATTGGCATAGTTTTCTTTATCGAATGTTGTCCATGACTGTGTTATGGTGTTGTAATGGGTTGAATGATGTTCGTTACAATTGATAAATTATTGGTGTGATTGCACGATATGATGTGAATTATATGTTAGATAACATGTATTATGTTGCTATAGACTGTTGTTGATGTTTGATTGGGATCCCATAGTGTGAATAGGGTTTCTGAATGTATTTTTGAGAATTTTTCGTAACATGAGTCGACACATGGGGTTTCGCGTCGACACATACTGCGTAGTTTTATAAAATCAGAAGTTTGAAAGTTGTATGTGTCTATACGTAAGCCTATGCGTCGATACATGTTTTGAAAAATTCTGTTATGAGTCAACACATGAGGTTTTACGTCGACACTATCGCTACCGCAAAAATCAACAGAGTCGCCACCAACATATTTATCCTGAAAACGAAGGGAATGCCAGCAAACCACGAAACAAAACAACGGTCTCACGACCGGAGAAAAGGGTAAGGGAGTCGGTTACGCAAGGGGAAGGTGTTAGCACCCCTCGCGCCCATCGTACTCAATGGTATCCACGCTTGTGTCTAAAACTATGGTGGTGAAACAAATCTACGCCTAATCTGGATTAAAATGCATGCAAAATGTAGGGAAAAGAAAGAGTTATACTCGCACGGGCCCTACCCCGCTGCCTACGTATCCTTTTGGAGGAATCCGAGATATCGTAGCTCGGCTAACTAATTTCTGTTTGTTTTGTGTTTTTTAGGTGAACGAGTTACATTCGCACTCCGCTGCTCGACCTTTGGAGTCTTACGCTTGGGAATGGAGCGGAAATAAAGAGCTCTTAAGAAAAGAAAATCAAAGAGTTTGGTTTGTGTTTTAAAGAATGCATGAGGAAAACCTAAGCTAAGGGGGGAAGCTTGCTACCTATGTTGTCATACAAAGGGTACAAGACTAAACTAGCCTAGCAACCTATGGGGAAAAGCGAATGCAAGCAAAAGTATCACACAAACGAGTCTCGCTCGTAAAGCAAACACCTACTGGCACAGGCCAACTAGTAGAAAAGCGGTCCCGCCGTATCCATGGGGAGCGGATCACCCGAGTCAACCAAGCATTAGACCTCACGCAAAAAGAGATCGGGCCATAGACAAGAGAAGCGAATCCCTCTCAGCAACCAAGCTGTCACAGATCTAAAAGGAAAACAATACGTGCGTATACCGAGCACCGACGTCGGTCAACGTGAGATATAGAAAGTGCGGGGTTTGACTACTAAACCCTTCTCGCTTTCCTTGTACAGGTCTTTTTACTCAATGATCTTTGGCACTTGTTCAGAGCTCGGAACTTGCAAAAGGTGAGCATAAGAATGACCTGGGGACTGAAAGTTGCGGGGGTTGATTGCTAACCCTTTCCTCTTGCCTTCTCAAGGACTTACAATAGCCTTGGTTAAGACTTCTTGCAAGCACAAACGTAAACATACCAACAAAAATAGAGCCTCTTTCAAGGGCTTGGCCAGATGCAATGCATGCCTAAGTCCTACTTCTCATGTTAAGAATGAAAGAAATCGATAAAGTGCGAAAAAAGGTAAAATGAAACGAAATCAATACCAAACGGATTATGATCCGTAAACTGCAGCAAAATAAGAAAGAAAATCAGGGATCCCGAAAGCGAGCTAGCAAAGGCAATAGAAAATATTCAGCACACCGATTAGCCACATAAGCAAACAAGGGTTGACCTCGTGAATATAAATCACGCATCAATGTACGTATCGAGCATAATCCCAATACACCTGCAAGAGAAACAAGCAATCCATACAAACAGGTATAAAGTGAAAGACGTGTCTCCAAGATGAGAACACGACAAAAGGAGATGAATTTGTGTCCCACAAATAAAGAGGAACACAAATGAAATAAGCATCAACGGAAATCGTCTTTCCACATGCCTTGCATACTAGCACACAAGTTAGAGATAACAAAACAATCGTGTCATACCCCAAAATTTGCCCTCTCATTTTTAAAGACAAAAATCTTCAAATGCGAAAATAATTGAAGAGGACACCCTAAGCTTTCCAACAAATTCAAAATTATTCCCAAATAATGAAAATTGAGAAAATTATGGCCGGTGAAAGTTGAGAAATTTTGAGCCGGTGCATAAAGTCCAAATTGAGCAAATTCATTATTGAGCCACAGTTTTAATCCAATCACCCCTTAAATTGTTTTATTTCAATTGCTTTGATTTATTCATTTAAATAATTCAAAATAAGGAAAATAAAATAAATTATGCTCTTAGTGAGATCCAAGCCCATTTTCCTTTTAACCTAATATTTTCTTATAAATAACTAATAACCCTTGTTCACCAACCATTCACCTCTACCAAATTCTCTGTTCCCATACACTAACAATCAACAATTCTCATAATTTTACACCCATCCACAAAAAACCCTTCATCATCGTTTTTGACCATTACGAATAATCTTTCGTCACTCTAATTCCGGTTGCAGCAGAGTGATAAATTTTCCAGCCTATCAGCCGAATTCTAAAACTCCTATTTCGATTTGCTCTGAATTTTTTCCAGAAGTTCATAAAAAAATCGAGGAACAATACTCCTTTAGAATGAAATTCTAAAGGATATCGACGCTCAAAATCGCAAATTCCTCGTTTTTCTATTTTATTTGTTTTAATTTCTATTTTCATATTTTCAAAAAAATCTTAAACAATTTGTAACTTTGTTATCTTAGTTTATTTGATTTATAATCAGGTTTTTATATTTTTTTGATTTTATTTTGATCACTTTTCTATTTTTCCATTTGTTTTCTTAACCGTAACATTGCAATGGTTTATGAACAGGTTTCCTATGGATTGGCCAAGTGGATGGAGCTTTACCCCTTGACCTCAAGGGGTACCCCAATTGTTTTTTGGCCAAAAACTTTTTTGTTTTTGGGCAAATCAAGGTTATTCGTATTTGGCCAAAAACCTTTTGGTATTTGGCCAAATCAAGGTACTTCTTTTGGCCAAAAGGGAGCAAATTGCACGTACACCATGGAATTGCGTATCCCCTTCCAAACTGAATTACATCTTGGACCCAATTATGGTGTTGGGCTTAGTGGGCTCCTGGCCTATGTTTTCTCTTGTTGATTGCACCCCCCTTTGGTTTGTTTTTGCTTACCTTTTTTTATCCTCCTTTTAATTAAGTCAAGGTTTTTTAAAAACTAATTTAATTAATTAGGTTTTTTTTTTAGCCAATTAGGTTTTTTATCCAAAAATAATTAATCTAATTAACCGCGATGATTTATGAAAACTTCTTCAAAATCTCATCTCTGAGTATTAATCAACAAGTCAATGTAAAAACCTAGGGCAAAAGTATAAACCCTATCTCTCGATTGATAGTTCAACAATGATATAAAATAAAAGCAAGGTTTTTCATTGATAATAAAACTTAAACAATTGTTCACAGGAATTAATCAAAGTAATTGCATCTTCATAGGTTAACTACTACCTTAAACTCAACACAATGGGGTTTAGCTCTCCATAGACATGAAGAACACACAAAGTTTCATGGATGGATTCATCTTCATCAAGGGAATGTCTTCAATTGATGTTGAATTCTCCGTCGGATGTTGTTTGCTGCTCTGGATTAGGATTGCTCTCTGAATTTCGCTCCCCAAAAGATCTCCTTCTTATGAGAATTAGGGCTTCTATTTATAATAATTCATCCTTGTAACGCAGCCACCGCGCCTCGGCACGTATTGGCGCAGCGCGAACCCAAGTCAGAGGGTTAAGGCGCATCTCGCTCCTTATTGGCGCGGCTCGGCCTTTGTTTCACCTTCCTTCTTTGTGATTCCTCCTCTCCAGACGCTCTACGCCTGCGTGTTTCTTCGTCTTTACTTCTCAACTTCAATATCTGCACAAATAACACCCAAAGTAACGCAAGTTGTTCTACAATAAATGTCGAACCTCTAGAGTTCAATTCTAACCGTAAAATCCTCAAAACTCCTAAGATATACTCAACTTTAGCTCAAAAGGTAGTTAATTTGACACATGAAAACACTACTAATTCACTCCTAACAAAGAGCCAAAAGCATTCACATTGTGCAACATGTAGGATTCAATTCATGCATGAAAATTAACATCAAATGATACGAATCTACGCGTCAGTGTCGCAACATGAGCGTGAAGAGCAACATCCAACAAATCCACATTTGATCATCAATAACAAATAGCAAAGTTAAGAATCCGATTAAACAACATCATTTGATAAATCAATTGGTTCTTCAAAAGCACAATTAAGCATTTCATCAAACGATTATCATGCAAGCCTTGGATATTAAGCATCGGGATCATGTCATCTAGAAAAATTCACTATCAAGCCATAAATTAAATCAATTAAGCCTAGGTATCATGAATCATCAATCCACAATCGATTACCACATACTAGTGCACAAAATTAAGAACAAATATCTCACACGAACAAAATATCAAACACTTAGCATGCGCTCTTTGATCACAAGCAATATCACATATTAGCAACAACAATCCACCGATAAGTCTCAAAATCAAACAATTAAACCATATCAACATGAATCATTCAATCAACACACAATTATCACCATCAATTATCATAGATCCATCATCCACAATCAAAAATCATCATGATCAATTTCGAATCAAGCAACAAAATCAATGATCTAGCAAAGTTTGTAGTGAATTTACCGGATCAAACGAGTAGATTGAGATCGAATGAATACGAACGCGAACACAACGCGAACACGAACAGAATCCAAGAGATGAGAGGGAGAGAGTGGGGCGCAAGATCCTTGGAGAGGGAGAGATGCACGCGACACTTCAATCGGAGGAAGGGATCTTGATTCTTGCTTTGATCTTCATTTGTGCTTGAGATTTGATCTTGAATTGATGAAGATTGGTGAAGGTTTTGTGAGTTTTGTAGTTTTGATCCAAGAAAATTAAGAGAGAATTGAGAGAAAGTGTTTTTAGAATTTTGGGTGAATTGAAGTTATGAGAGAAAAAAAGGGAAAATGGTTTATCTAGTGTGAGTGGTGAAATGTCCAAAACGCCCTCAATTATCTCTTTTTGGCTCGTTTTCAAGGAAATGTGGCTCGGCGCGAAATTCAGAAACGGGACCAATGTCAACTCAAAGATGACTAAATTTGTGACTCATATCCGTAAGAATTGTCTCAATCCGATAAGCGGTGAAGAAATTACGTGCGTTTGAATGACGAGAAACGCCGATTCATCTGGCGCGCCTGTGCAGAATTTTGTGAGTATCGCTCGAAGAACTCGATAAAACTCATCCTTCGGTTAGAAATACTACTAAGCACGTGTGACGAATAATCGAAGCTAACGAAATTTCCGAGAGAATGCTACCGGAATGGACTTCATACTATAAAAATCGAAGAAGTTATGAATTTTCAAACTTGTCGCGACATACCCGAAAACACACTTTTCACTGAAAAACCACGACGCTCTTTAAAATGCTGGGCATTTTCTGTGCATAATTGGTCGACGGCCCGAACATATGAAATCTCGAGAATAATGGCACGGAGCTTCAGTTAAATTTTTGAGCGAATCCTCTAGGCGGATCATGAGATATGAATTTTCTAAGGCCCGAAAACCTACATTCAGCACCATTTTTCACTGTGAAAGCTCCAGTAATTTGCTAATTCGACCCCCTTCCTCATAGAATTGGTTTCTGAGCCAAACACAAAAGTTGTAGGGAACATCGAAACAGTCCCGGCCATTCGGGAACCAAGCTCATAACACCTTTTATTTATGACTTGTGAATTTCTTCGTATTCTCACCGTACAAACCAATCTTCACGTCACATTTTCTCAAAACCATGAAACTCTTTATTATTTTTCTTCCCTTTTCGAACGACGAAATGAACGTCTTTGATAACTTATAGCTTAAATAAAGAGGGCAAATTTTGGGGTGCAACAGATACATACTGTATAGTTTTATAAAACCAGTAGTTTGAAAGTTGTATGTGTCGATACATAAGCCTGTGCGTCGATACATGTTGTGTTTAAAAATCAAAATTTTGAATTATGAGTCGACACATAAGGTTTCGCGTCGACACATACTGTTACGATACTGAAAATATTTTCATAAATTGTTTGGGACATATCTTTGCGATCGTAACTCCATTTTAACTATCGTTCGAAGCGTTGGAAAGCTAATTTAATGAACTAGACCCTCATAGACTAAAATGATTCATAGGATGTAATTTCATAGTATTTTTTTTGTTTGTTGTAGGCTTATGCCAGTGTTGAACTGTTGTTGTTGTTTGTTGTAGGCTTATGCCAGTGTTGAACTGTTGTTGTTGTTTGTTGTAGGCTTATGCCAGTGTTGAATTGTTGTTGTTGTTGTTATTTGTTGTAGGCTTATGCCAGTGTTGAACTACTATTGTTGTTGTTGTTTTTGTTGTAGGCTTATGCCAGTGTTGAACTGTTGTTGTTGGTGTTGTTGTTGTTGTTTGTTGTAAGCTTATGCCAAGTTGGATTGTTGTTGAGTTGTTGTTGTGTTTCATAATTTTGTTGCATACATAGCATAAAATTTGGGAGCTTATGCTTTGTTAAGTTGGCCTGGATTGGAAATTGTTGAAGTTGAAGGCTTATGTCCTGTTGATGCCTCTATTAATTGGCAGATTATTAAGTTGGGAGTTTTGCTCCGTTGGTACCACATGCAAGTGCATCGTAATGAGTCGCATTTCAAGTTGCATCTCTGAGTTTTTGTGATGATGAAATAGTTGATATATTGTGTTAATGATATCGTTGTGAAGCTGAAATAGTTGATATGTTTTGTTGATAATTTTGTGATGATAAATGTTGTTTAAAAAGCTGTGAAGTGGTGATTTTGAATGAACTGGTTCTAATATAGTATTTATCATACATCCGATTATATTTTTTGATATCTCACCCCTTCTGTTTGAATGTTACCCCTATGTTGGTAACACGCAGGTAATCCAGAGTGAAGGTTGTTTACCTTCAGTAGTTTGAGTTAGGTGTTGGTCTGATACGTAACACTCGGGGGGATGAACGCTTGTGTTTTATCATTGTTTATATATATATATATATATATATATATATATATATATATATATATAGTTGTTGAATTTTAAGTTGATACTAAAAAAGTAATTTGTGGTTTTTAAAGTTGTTTTCAGTTGGACAAGATAACATGTCATTTAAGTTATAATTGTGATTCCGCTGCTTATTTAATGAAAGTTGGTTGGTTTTCAAAAATTAACATATGTTGTTATCAGTTCATCCGAGTTTTAAGTGTTATGTGTATGTTTTCTATGTGATTATATGCTGTTGTTTTTAGTAGAAAATGTGGCATCCCGTTTATATGTTGGAACTTTTGTGACTCTGATTTTTAATATTATCTGCTGGGTAAAATAGTGTGTTACATAAGTGGTATCAGAGCAGGTCGGTTCGTCCGACCAAGTTGTTGAGTCAGTGGAGTAGTGTGACAGTTGAATATTGTTGACGTTTTGTTTCTTAGTACGTTTAGCGAAAAACGCACCATCAATGCATCAGGCAGAACAAGTTGACGAGCCCAAAATTAGAGGTAGGTCTCAAGCTACATTCCCTGAAGAATCCGTCCTCCCAAAGCATGCATCAATAGGCAATGGAAAGATGATATACTTGTGACATCGTCTAACTAAGAGAGGTGCATTTCAGAAGAAAAAAAAAGTCTCACCCTAGATCCCTAAGTAGGATCTTCCATCTCTGAGCCCTTGGAAAAGAAAGAAACTAAAGACCTCGGTACCTCATCCAACCTAAGAAGACGCTCTAGAGCCCAAAGAACATTCGACCTAGCATTCCAATAAATACCTCTGTCGGAGACTCCGGCCATAGTCCGACCTCTCTGTGGTCACTGAGGAAGGTTATCCACCTCGGAATTTTATTATTTATTTGTAACAAATTCAATTCATTATTAAGTCCAAAATAGGAGAACAAAGATAAAGTGTATGAATACGTTTATGATACGGACTTAACGCACTTCTACAATTCTAATACGACTTAAGCGTATTCCGAGCTCATTGTGTATCTCATATAAACTTAATGCATTTCTGCGATTCTAATATTGCTTAAAGTCATCCCTGGTCCAACTGCGTATCTGATACAAACTTAATGAATTTCTAAGATTCTGATACGACTACATGACCTCGACTTCGTCGATCACAAGCATTACCCGATAAGCGCAAGCAAATTGCTAAATGAGATATATGAATACTTAAAGCAATACACTTTTACAACTGTTGTACCCCAATTTTTGACCATGAGATCCCACATCATTTTGTGCATAGTGTGGTCATCATCATCATTATCATCATCATCATCGTCATTATTGTTCATATTTCATTTACTAACCAAAAATATACAAAAAAAAGATTGTGTTTTGCTTGTCTCCCAAGGTAGGTGACTGACCAAGGAGGCTTAGGAAAATTAGGGTTTTGAGACCCACAAAGGAGCTCATGCATTCTCATATTCTCAAGTGATTCCCCTCATCAAAATTAAAGTCAAAGAGTGATCAATTCGAGATCAACAACTTCCAATTTCATCTGGTGCACAAATTAGGGTTTTTGACCTAATTCTAGGGAGTTGACTTTTAATCACGACATGGCTTCATGGCTCAAACCATGTTTCAAGTATCTCCAATACAACATTATAATTCACTCATGTCATTCATTTGAAGAGGAGAGCTTGATTCAATAGAAAGTCACAAAATACAATTCATCTGGAAAAATTCAACTGTGCAAGACTACCTTTGACTTTTAGGAAATTTAGCCAACCATGGACTTTTGATGATCAAAATAATTAACATATGATTATTAGACTCGTTTGATCAAGGAAAATTGATAAAATCAATCAAGAATCAAAAAGTCAACAAAAGTAAAAGTTGGAAAAGTAGCTTCAAATTTCAATTATCAACAACTTTGTCACATATAACTTTTTCCCAAAAAATGAATCATTAGAGAGTTATGGGATCATGAAGTTTCCAACAAAAGACTTAGAAAACTTCTAAGTGTTTTAACTTAGTTTTTTTTCTTAATTTTATGGATTTTTGTCACCAAGATACAAGATAAATTTGAAGGAGAACCAAAGACCAAAGTTGAAGAGTGTTGTAAGGGGTTTCCAACGAGACCATTAGCACAAGATTTCAATGCTTGAGCTAAGAGATATGAATTTGTGAATAGGGCATCATGACACTTGAATTTCAAGCCATGTACATGAATAAAAAAGCTTCAAATCCAATTCAAATCTACATAAACATTGCTTGCAGTCCCTTTTTTTGTTCTAAACACCATAATCAAGTCTAAACCAATGCATAATACCATTTCAAGCATAAAGCCATGACTTTCATTTTGGAAAAGCTACTTTAATCACCAACAACTCTTACTTGGAGCTTCCAACTTACTTGCTCTGCATCAAAAGTGATTCAAGTCCAACAAGCAATCATCTAAGCTACAGAAAAACCACCCTAAGTTCATGTTTAAAGCATTGCAAGTACTATGAGAACCATAACTTTAAGCTTTATTCACCAAGAAGTAAAGTGGGATAACTTTCACATGTGAACTCCAAATGATCTGATTTCTTCACCCATAAACCCTAATTCTTACCTATAAATAAGGAGAATTGCTTCTTGCATCAAACACACCAAAATTCTCCAAGTCACCCTCTCACTTGAAAGTCCGTTTTTTGTCATTTTGCATTTCAATAGTCATTTCAAGTTCTAAGAGTTCTGAGTGCCAAACAACCTTTCAAACAACTTCTAAACATCATTTAGAAGATTTTCATCATAATCACCACCCTCAAAAACACCTCAAAGCCAGAATCACCATCAAACCTCCATTAAAGAGCATCCTTGAACCTTAAACTCAAATCTTTCATTTTGTTCAAACATTATCCAAACTACCAATTCAGATACCTTCCATATAACATATAGAAGCTATCCAAACCCTTAATCCACATCTATAACATCTGGAATCAAGTTTTCCATTTCACATGTTTCTGTTTTGCAGGTGCTATCGGGTTCATACTTCCAGGCTTGCTCAAGCTCAAGTAAGCATTCCAAAAGCTTCCCTAAGTTGCCAGGAAGCTATCCAGATCATTAATCCAGCTCTGTAACACCTCCAATATAAGTTTCAATTTCCAGTTTTTAGAGGTAAAACCTTAAACTCATTAATAGAGGTACCATTTTTATAAAAACTCGATACTATTATGTTTAGAATTGTGTAAGGATTAAAAGCCCTATGGTTTCATTCATTTATTCACAATGTAGATCATTTAATTTTAGTTTGAAATTTTAGGGTTCATACACTTTTTCCAGAAATTCATGAGTTATAAGTTGAATAAATTTTCAAATGATACATGGTTGAGTTCGTAATTGAATGCTGAACATGTTTGCTTCTTGAATTTTTGAAAATGATTGAGGTTTGTAGTTGATGGATTTTCTAAAATTTGAGAAACGCAAGGTTGAAGATGAAGTGGGAAAATTGATTTTCAAAACCAAGTTTATTTTATTTTTATTGGTGTGTGTATGTTTAATGACTTCATCGTATGGTTCAGTTGGCTAGCGTGTGTGTGTACAGGGGCGTGGGTTCGATCCACCCCTATTGCAACTTTGTGGATTATTTTCTTTTTTAAGCATTTAGTAGTTTTCACATATTATGAACTATCTGGGCCTTATGATCAGATGCAAGCGTTTGGCCCAGTGGCTAAGATTTTGACTTGCAAGCGTGAGGGCATGGGTTCAAACCCCATAGGGACCAAAAACCTTCTTTTAATCACTTGTTTTATTCACTTTTTATTTAACTTTGATAAATCATTAAAAATAGCAAAACTAATTATTTTAATCTGATTTTTTTATACTATGAACTTGCATATTTTACTAATATATTTTTAAAAATCCAAAAATATTATTTATTTAGTCATTTCAAAATTAAATCAAAAACAAGCTTTTATATGTTTAAAAAACCTAAAAAATCATTTCTTTTAATATTTTCACCAAGTAAACTCCTATTATTTCTGTGTGAACTATTTTAGGGCTAGGTTAAAGTCTCATTGATGATACCATGTACCCGTAAACTAACTCTCCTTTAGAGTTTGGTATTTTAATCAATTTAAAATTAATTAGGTTTAGGTGTGTTTAAAACCCTAATCTTTGAAAACTCTAATCTTTGAAAACCCTAATTTGAAATGCTTAATCTTAGTTTCACCATGTTGATATAACTTGTTGCTTTGATCTCTTTTGTCTTTGTACATATACTTGTTCATTTTTATCCTTGTATACTTGTACTTTATTCATAATGTTATCATTGTATATATACATTGTTTACTAACCCACAGGCATGAGATATCCATCCATCATATTCATTCATACATGAAATGATTCAAAGGTATAAACATCCTTTTACCCATCATCATTTGAGTTTACATTGACCTCTTTGTTATACTCACTTGTTTACTTTTGTGACACATTTTATCACACACACACACACACTTGAGGTATTCATGATTGATTGCTTAAGTTGTTGTTGAAATATCCAAGGAATGGGAATGGTATTGACTAAAATTGTCAAGGTACTTAATCTCTCTTCCAAACTATTTTATCTTTGTGCATAGTATTGATAAAGCTTTGCACCCCACTTGTTTTGAAAATTGTTTTGTATTGTTAAAGCTCAACCTTTTTAAATCAACCCTTGGTTTTGTATTGTTAAAGCTCAACCAACATCTTTTATTAAATATTTGCCTTGTATTGTTAAAGCTTGACTCCTTTTAAAAACTTGTTAAGTATTGTTAAAGCTTAACATTTTAAAAACCCGTTGAGTATTGTTAAAGCTCAACAACCAAAAATATTTTGCCACTTGGCTCTTTATTTTCCTTTTAAGAGGAACTAAAAAAGATCTGACCTCCCTATTGCACTTACGGGGTATGTAGGCCTGAGATGTGATATCTTACCGAGCTCACTTTCAAAACCTTCTTTTATCATCCCCCCATTCTATTTACACAAAAACACATGCATTTTCATAATAACAATAACAACAATAGTAATATTTTCAAAGAGGTTCCTATGGAGTACCATAGATGTGAGGGGTGCTTAAAACCTTCCCCTTGCATAACCAACCCCCTTACCCAAATCTCTGATAATTTTATAAGTTTTGATTTTAAAAACTTCTGTGGGTTTTATTCTCTCTTTCTCCCATTTCCTTTGGAAACAATAAAGCGCGGTGGCGACTCTGTTTAAAATATATGAGCTAAGTCAATCCAATGGCTTTAGTCTCACAAATTTCACTGCTACAATAACAAACTCTAAAGATAATGAACAAATACAATAACAAAAAATGGTAGTCTCCATCATTCAATGCACCGAGTCACAAAATAAAAAGGAAATCCAAGAGCATATTTGTCACTTCATTACAATCAAATGCATGTTTTTATTCATAAGGCAAGTAGTTAAGGCTCTCCCTTAACAGATACTGCGCCATAGCTGATGAACGTCGGTGGACTAATCTAAATTCTAAAGTAAATAAAAACTTCACAAAGTAAAAAAGAAATCCTAGAGGTACAATAATTTGTAATCATTGATAAGGTTAAAGCAAAGATCAACACAAAGCTCTAAAGTGACAAATAAGGATCTATGTGCTTGGATGTACATAGCTATAAACTCCATAGAAGATCTATCTGAAGTTTTGATGACGAAAATGATTATTAGAGTCGGCGGCGAACAACTTTGTAACTTTGATGATGGGGATCTAACCAAAATAAATATCACATACCTCATCAGTAATTGGAGACTCGAAATCAAAGTGCTTATATGATCAGAAGCAATCTATCAAAGAATCTTAAAGTCATGTGAAATCTCTCCAGGTCATGTTTGTGTGTATGTTTGAGTCACCCAAGTATTTTAAAAGTAAGGGAGTATCTTAGAAGTACTAAGAAAACTCAAACACACATGCAACTAAAAATATCTTTTCAAATGTTTTTATCGTAAAAATTATCTTTTAAGCCAAGCCAAGTGATTAAAGAGTTGTCCAAACATTTTCAAAACTATTTTTGAACTAACCAATTGATTGATAAGTAGTGTCAATTGATTGACAAAACTTGTATGAGTCAAACAATCAATAGAAGAAGAGTTAATCGATTAGTCAAGAACTTATGACAACATATTCATGACTTACAATGGCTCTGTATCCAATATTTCCTTTATGAGATTCATAATTAATTAAAAATGAGTTGGCCAATCAATTGAAGAATTGATTGGCTCATTAATTAAATACATGGACTATTTTCGTTTTAGGATTTTTCCAACTCCTATATATAGGAGGATCGCCTTCACTTCATTTCACACCAGTTTCCAATGCTTTACATTTTCTTTAGATTTATCTCTCTCTACCACTTTAGAAAATATTTCTTTCACTTGATAATGTCTTAGTGCTTGTAAGTGAAACTTTGCTTGTGAGAAAGCATTTTCTGTAAGTCGTCGTGCTGTTTATAGATCTTCTAGTATCACGACATGCTCCCTAATTAGAATCAGAGAAGCTTTTAAGTGTCAATGTTGATGATCAGCTGAAGAACAGACCATTACCATGACTACATTCGAGGTATTTCAAAACAAGTAGGCTTACTAGCATATGTTCATTTATTGGTGCAATTAAAAACTAGCTAAGCTTACTTACAACATAAGAAATCTCTGGCATGGAGTGTGTCAAGTACAAAAGTCTCCCAATTAATATTCTATAGGTTGTTGGATCAAATAGTAAATTACCATAGTCTTTGTACAACTGTAGGTGGGGCACTCATAAGAGTACTATAAGGTTTCACTCCGCTTAAGTCAGTGTCTTATAGGACATCAAGTGTGTACTTTCTTTGACATACTGTGATGCCTTCATTTTACTTGCTTACTTCAAATCCTATGAGGTATTTGAGAACTCCTAGATCCTTGATTCTAAATTTTTCATTTAAGAGGGTCTTAATGTTGTTAATCTCATTAACACCGGTCCCACCAAATCATCTACATATACAAATATCATTGTGAACAATGTACCAATGGATTTAGTGTACAATGAATGGCCATATTTTGATTGAGTGTACCCTGAGTGTAATAGAGTTTCAGCGAGCTTAGTGTTCCATGGCCTACTTGTTTGTTTCAAGCCGTAAAGGGATCTTAAAGCTTGTGCACTTAAGTTAGGATGAGGTAGCTCAATACCTAGATGAGGTTACATATAAACTTCTCCATTGAAATCACCATGTAAGAAAGTTGTATTGACATCAAGCTGAAACAAGGGCCATTTTTTAGCAGCTGCAATGGCCATGAAAATCCTGATAGTTTTCATTTTGGCAATTGGAATGTAGGTGTCTAGATAGTCAAGTCCTTAAGTTTGAGTGAATCCATAAGCAACCAACCTTGCCTTAAATCTCTCTACAGAGCCATTAGCGTGTAACTTGAACTTAAAAACCCACCTGTTGCACCCCAAAATTTGCCCATTTATTTATATCCAATTGGTTTCCATATCACATTCATGTGCATACCTCATGTAGGCTATTCATCTAATACATCCATCCATATCATAGTTACTGTTCAAGAAAATTGAAAAAAAAAAGAGCTTTTGTGTGAGAGATATCTTTGGTCAAAATTTAATCAGGAGATGACTGTGGATATGAAAATGTGGTTGCCTTGAAGAAATATCATTCACTGGAGCTTCTCTGGTTGAAAACTGATTGAGAATCGGGCAAGAAACGGATTAATCGGGAAATTCATCTGGAATCAGAAAATCAGGAAATGTTGACTTTCTGGTCAAAGTCAAAGTCAACTGTCAAATATTGACTTATGGTGGAAAATCGGTCAAAGAAAAGTCAAAGAAATAAATAAAATCAAGAAATAATCAAAAGTTACCATTTTTGGAAGTTGGTTAAAATAGGAAATTCCAAAAGAGGAAAGTTCTATAACTTAGAAAATATTTTGGTTTTTTAGAAGGGTTGAGCAGCCAACTTCGTGACCAATTTACATGTGGCTAGAGGCACTTTCTGGAAAATATTTCAACATCATAGTTGTTCAACTCATGGCACACTACAACTTTGTAGTTCAGAGTTTTTTCATTGGAATCATGGTTGCAAAGATATAAGGTTGAAAAGATTGGAAATCCCCATTTAAAGAGAATTCTACACTTAGAAAATTTTTGATATTTTTTAGCATGATGACCAGTCAACTTCAAGCACGTTTTTCATCTGGATATAGGGCTCAATTTAAAACAAGGTCAACAACAAAGTTATTCATTTCACATGGGTCTACAACTTTGTAGTTGGAGGTTTTCTCATATGAGTTTTAGATAAGGAGATATGGATGAGGGAAGTTGGGTGTTCATAATTGCTAAAGCCAAAAGTTGCATGGCAGATTTCCAGGTCACGACCAGGCAGTGTATCAAACATGTGGCGTGCCAAAATTCAGCTTGATTTTAGAGTTATACATGTGTGTTATAAATGGAACCTTGGTATGTTTATGTTCTACTCCATGTGCTCTATTCAACAAGTCAATAATCAAGCCAATTGGACAAATATTGGAATAACTACAAGCCATCAAAGCCGCTAGTTTGCAAGACCAATGTCATGTTTCTTGCTAGACCAGAATCTAAGTCACGCGCGCAGCATTTCGTCGAATACATGGTGCGCCAAATTCAAAATCAATTCTAAGGCTCTATAGGTCTCCATTTCAAATGAGTTCGGTCTGGAATTGTTCTTTGTTGTGTCCTCTTTCCAACAAGTCCTAGTTCATGAATGTTGAATACGTATGGAGCGAGTTACAAGGCCTCAAAGTCATGCTCTGGCCAAAGTTTAAATCTGTCGGAATTCTAAAGCAAGCCAGGCATGTACGTGTGCAGTCCTAGCGCCAGGTTGATGTTTCATGTTCCAAGCAATTTTTCTCCATGTTCCAATCATCATTTCGAGAACTCCCAAACACCAAACCTCTATTGTTACATGTCCTCTTTAATTTGAGACCAAGAATGAGTCACATGGTGAGCCATAGCAAAAGATGTATGACCTCAAAGTTGGCATCATGGGTGACTTACAAGGGCAAGGTGACAATGTGGTCAGCAATGAAGCAGCTACACGTCCACACACACCACCATACACATTCAAGTGTGTTTACTACAAATGGCCATGCAAACTCATCATGAAAAAAAAGGTAGTGAGAGAATATTCTACAAAAGTAATACACTTGTTCATTAAGCAGGAGGTAAAATTACACTACAACAATCTCCACCATAAGACTCCATGAGCACATCCCATATAAATGAAAAAACTCTCCACAAAAAAAGGACGCTGCATTTTTCTTCTTGGACTGTCAGATTTTTTCTGACTCTCTCATCCCTCTCTCCATAACAACAACAACCTCACTTCTTTCTCACCCACAACCACCACATCAACCTCCATCCTCAAGATTCATCTTTCACCATTTCCTCTATCACATTCAACCATCATCATCATCTTTCTCCTGAGAGACTCATGGTCACCATCACTAGTAGAGTTGCCAAGATCCAAGATCTTCATCAAACCTGAGTTCTTCATACTCATCATCATCTCCTTCAAAAAAAAAAGATCAAGCTACAATAATCATCATCATCTCCTTTCAAAGAACAAAGAGAGCAATCTTCTCCAAATCTCGATCAATATCTTTCCAAGTAAGTGATTCTTTCCATGGCATTAGAAGCATATAAGCCTGGAACCCGTCATCAGGGATTGGGTTAGGAATTAGACCACCATGTTTTCACTGTGTATGCTGCATATATGTGAAGCTTATGGATTCTTGAAATTGGTTTATGTTCGTACTTGGAATAATGTGTGTACGAATGAATGGATAGCGTACTTGAAGTGTGTATGGTATGGGGATCATTCCATGGTTATTAGCATACGCTTTGCGAAGGGTTATAAAGTTAAGGTTCTCTTAGATTTACTCAGTTTGAATGTTAGAGCGAGAATTAGAGAAAACAGAGTGGATATTCGGAATCTACGCGAAATTTAGAGAGGAGAGGTGGTCTTGCTTTTCGTTTTTGAAGCATAGCCGTTACCGGCGCCGCCGTGCACTCGTCGGAAGAGACGATGAATAGTACCACAGGGTACTATTCACGTGAGCTGCATGAGCTCTTTCATTTTCATGGATGGATGAAGCCCTCGACGTGGCTCTCCGTCATTCGCTGATCCTTTCTTGTCCTTATTCCTATTTCGTCTTTTTTCTAATAAATAAGAGTCGTCGTGGCAAGGTGCAATTGGTTGCAAGAGTTTTTGTCTCCTTCTCACTTAAATGAGAGTTGTCCCATTGATATCATGTGTAGCATTTCAAGGTCACGTTTTTTTCTTTCTTTTCTTTACATAAAAAACCACCATATAATTGATAACATGTCATTGGAAGGAAATAAGAGATATTGGAGGATAAAATGTGGTTGGCCTTTGTTCTAGCTATTGGGCCTGGTATTTTCGTTTTCCCCACCCCCAGTAACAGGCCCAGATGCGCCTTTTGACTAAAATATAGTGCATCAAGCTTTTGCTAATGCACCCCTGGCTCTTAGGCAGATTTACATTTTATTTGAAACTTGTTTCTCTTCTAACTTTTAATTCGTAAACCAGTTTTCTTTCAAATAAAAAATCAATAAAAATATATTTTAGATAGTTCAATGTGTGTAGATAATTTTAGTGTTTTTTTTAGATTTTTAGAAATTGTTTTTCTATGTTTAATAAATCCTTTCTTGCAACATGTTCGTTTCCTTTTATGTTTAGTATGTCTTACAAAATAATTCGATTAGAGGCCTTATGGGTTGAATTTAATTGCCATTTTTTGTGTGATATCAGTAGACTCATATACCATATTGTGTGAAAAAAATAAAAGTCTAATTCTATGTTTTGGTTAGGTTTTCATTAGATTTTCTATACCCGATTTATGTACGTTCCCAAACGGATAACCATGTGAATTTGACCTATAATTTGCTTTGCCTTTATGCAATTGACTTAGTTTCTTTTTGTACATATAAGTAGGGATGTTTAGAGGTCCTAAGACCTGGAGTTGAATTTTTCAAGTCATGTTTTCTTATTTTACTTGATTTTTCTTTTTCACTTGTAAATAACTCACCTTTGGTTAACGATCGCACCATAATTTGTCCGAATGACCTATAATTTTGTATGAAACTTCTTGACTTGTTTTGTGATTGCTTAGACACCTTTTAGAGGTCATTAGCTACTGACTCATAGCATTTGAGTACATCTTTCTAACTTAACTCCTAATTTGAACTCTATTAACTAGTTTTGACCTAGTTTTGTATAGTTTTGTTAGAACTTTGCTTGTTTCAAGTTAATTGACTAACATAGATTGGTATAAGGTCTTGGACCTATAAATGAACTAATTGCTACTGACTTTAAGCTTTGTTCATGTTTTTCATTTGCTTTTTGTTTCGATTAATGGATGTTTGTTCGCTAATTGTTAAGTGACGATTTATGCGATACTTTGGTAACTCTTTGTGAATATTTTCGTGTAGTGCCATATGGATTTTGTGTTTGATTTAGGACACTTATTTCCTTGGTTTTCTACTGCCCCAGGGCTCTCTTCTCATCTTGTTGGAGTTGTAACTCCATTCTTTTGCCATGTTCCCTTAGACTCTTCCTTCTTTGTTAAGAGGAATTGAGATAGGTTAGGATAGTTATCCTTAACCTTAGGGCCACTTGTAGATTAGAATAACATAGATTAGAGAATAAGTTAGTTCCCCTTTGTTCATTCTTTTTCTTTTTCAACTTTAAAACATTAACAAATAAAGATACGAATCACATTAAGAAAGTGATAGAGAAATGAGTGGGATTCATTCCCTAATCTGTTTCTCAATCACTTAGTGGCATAGAAATGAGTGGGATTCATTCCCTAATCTGTTTCTCGGTCACTACTTAATGGGAGAGAAATGAGTGGGATTCATTCCCTAATCTGTTTCTCAAACATTAATTAATGGGATAGAAATGAGTGGGATTCATTCCCTAATCTGTTTCTTGAACATTATATAATGGGATAGAAGTGAGTGGGATTCATTCCCTAATCTGCTTCTTGATCATTATACATTTTATGTGATTCTAATCGCAAATAAATTCCCCTTAAAAAATACTCAACCAAAAACACTTAAAACACTTAATAAAGGCTCAAATTAAAACAAAGTGACGAAGTGGTGCGAAACCTTGTATTGGGTTTTGTTCATCATGTAGTTACATAAAAAACACAAACCCAAGTTCACTCTTTTGCCTTGTTAGGCGCCTAAGAACATGTTGAGTCCATTCCAAAAGTAGGCGTATAAGTCTCCAAAGGTCGAGCATCGTGGATTGTGACCTTAACCTCTGTTCAACTAAAAAACACAAAACAAATGGAAACTATTGAGCCGAACTACGGTCGCTCTGATTCCTTGTAAGGGATACGTAGGCATTGGGTCGCGGGGCCTAAGCGAGCACACTTGTAAATAATTCCTTCTTTTCCCCGTATTTCTTTTGCATTCATTCGCATTTAGGTTTAGACATAGATACACCCTTTAGATAGAAACAAACATAGGTGGATACCATCGAGTACGATGGGCGTGAGGGGTGCTAGCACCTTCCCCTTGCGTAACCGACTCCCGTGCCTAGATTCTCTGGTCGAAAGACCTTGTTCTTGTTCGAGTTAGGTTTCCTAGTATTCCTTTCCCTTATGGGATAAATATATTAGTGGCGACTCTGATTCCATTTTTCGCAGAAGCGACAGCTGGCGACTCTGCTGGGGACGTTGCTAGACCTGTGCTGGTCCGTTCTTAGCGAGTCGATCCTAGCCTTTGTTTGTTTGTTGATTTATTGGGTGTTTCTTTGTTTGTTTGCTTATATGTTTGCATCTTGTATATATGTTTGCATATCATGTCTATTTCCCGCTTGCATATCATGCATCTGGACTATATTATAGGTCCCCGTGGGGACCACATATTTTTCTGCTTTGTTTTGCAGGTTGGGTGGGTTTTTTATGAGGTAAAAGGCCCAATACCCAGGCCAGAGTTGACACATAGGATACCTAGGATAGAGTGGATAGTCATGACGCCAACAGAATGTCAGGTTCTGTTGATTGCGATCATGAGACCCACGACCAGCCGAGACTCGAATGGGATACCGTTGTTGGCATGTATTTGCAACAATGATGGTGTTTCAGGAGAGTTGTTAATGCTGGAGACCTTTTGACCTACCTTGACCTAGATTCACCTGTGAGTGGGGTGGGATATACATGACAGGTACCGTTGGTGACTATCCATATTCTGTTGGTGACTATTGGTTCTCTTGGTATTCAAAAAGGTGTCGGACCTTTGATCTCGTGACATCTGACCTATATCAGTTATCCAGAGGATTGTACAGTGGTTACTAAGGTTATATGGACCTTGATCCCATGTTTTGCATTGCATAACATTATCACTCTATCCACTTCATTTGTGGGGGATTCTAAAGTCTATTTCCAAAAAAAAAGGGGAAACGGAGAAAGTAGAAAAACAAAAAAGATGGAAAAGAAAAAAGAAAAGATACTATATGCAAAAAAAAAGGGGGAGTAAAAGAGAAATAAAAGTTGATGAAAAGACTTTAGGATCCCTTAGAAATGAAACATGCATTCATACTATCATGCATTTCATGGTTCTATTAGAAGCTTATGAGGACCCTTTCCATTCAAATTCTGACTTCAACAACAAATTGACTTCTCACCGCTACGTGCTTGAAAGTTAATAGTGGAACAACTCCGTGAGGTTTCTGACTGAGATGAGAACAGAAATGGGGATTAACATGAATCAGTGTATGGAGGTTATTCAAGCCTTTTCTCTTTGACAAGAAGAATTGAGACAGGTTCCTTAGAGGCCAAATGCGAATGTTAATCTCACCCCATGAGAAGGTCTTATGAATAAAAATGGTTTAATGTTGAGATTCCTATTCTTGGTAAGGAGAGTTCACATCATTGAAGTCTTCAAGCTTCCGAGTACTGAAAATAACAAAAAGGTTTCACCTCTTGGAGGAAAGCTTGGAAGCCATAAAAAGTCGTGACTCCGCTGATTTAGATATTGTTGGTTTGTGTCTAGCGCCTGATGTCAAAAAAAATGCAAGGGTGACTTACTCTCACTCCAAATGGTTTGGATATTGAAGCCAAAGTGGTAATCATCTCTTGTACATATGTGGAAGGTGCTTGGGGCTCCCGACCGAGGGATAAGCAAGACGTATTCTGGTCTTGAGCACTGCACCATTTGCATTGCTCGAATCCCTTTAAGCACTACAAATTCTTATGACTTCGTCAGAATATGTTGCCATGTGATAATCAAGAGTGTTTTGTAGAGGCATTTCTCATTCTCAAGCTTTTGCTTCATATCATGTGTCATCTCTTCCCGGAATTTTCTTCTCAGTGGCCTTTGGTCGTCAATAAAGAAAGAAAGAATATGAGAAATGAACCGATGTAATTCCAATACCTTGTGCTCAGTTATATCCCTGATTGTTGGCATTTCAGTTGGTGTTTTGGGTCTTCCTCACCACAGATAGTTCTCTTGAGTTTGATGATAATGCAATATTCTTTCAGTCATGATGGTGGTTACTGTTCTAGCATCTATATTTGGGGCTCCCGACCGAGGGATAAGCAAAACGTATTCGTATCTTGAGTATTGCATCATTTGCATTGCTCGAATCCCTAAAGTAAGGCAAAAATGCACCACTCTTGTACGCCTTTGTTGGAATATACTTCTGGGAAGTAATCTGAAGTGTGTGGAAGGAACATATGATAATGCTAAGTGGTTACCATGCTGGGGCACCTAGCCATTCAACTGAAGGTGGTAAGACATTCAAAGGCAGAATTCAAGTCCTCGTTGATTTCGGAATAACCACAATCCACTCCAAGAGGTCCTATGCACAAGTTGAAGTCTCAATGGGGTATCAAAACTGCAAAAGGCATTCGAGAGCAATAAGTCCATACGGAGTCAAGTCTCCTCAACAATGGCATTCATTTAGTTCTTTATTGCATTCTCATTTGTAATATTTCATTGTTTATTTAAGCATTTCTAGCATGTAAAATTTGTTAATTTCTGAATGAAAATCATAATGCATTGTTTATGTTTGTCTTGAAGTAATCCATTCGTTTTCACTCATAAAATGTTTTGGCATTACGATACCAACTTTACTTATCTCTTGCTTAGGCAACGAGCGGAGGGAGAATGATGGAAAAAATGCAAAATCCCTAATTGTGTGTTTTTGAATAAAATCCTGCTGAGGATGTACAGGCATTGTTTCAAATCCCCAAACACTGGAGATATAAGGGAGATAGACCCTCGTTAACCCCTTTGAGCCTTGAAGTAGGAGTTTCTTTTCTAATCATAAAAACCCTTATTTTTAACCTTGGGGTAGGGTAGTATTCATTTAACTCGATCGAGTGTTCAAAACTCATCAAAAAGTATGCATCTAAGGATATAACAATGGTTATCCTTCAAAAGGTTGAGGAAAGTCAAAACCGTGATGGTTATCCTTCACCTACCAAGAGGACAAAAGATGACGATACCACAATGGTGATCCTTCATCAATCATGGAATGAGGCAGTCGCAATCACTTCCAGCGAATCAAAGACAATGAGAGGTCACACGACTTGTTCAAAGAAAAAAAGAAAAAAAAAAGAAGAAAAAAAAATGAAAAGAAAAATGATGAAAGAAAAGAATATAGAAATAAAAAGAAAAAAGGATGGTAAAATAAAGCAAGAACAAAGTCGTGTGATAATGAATCAAAAGAATAAAAGGTGAGCGACTGCCATGTCCGAAGAGCCTCATTGATTCCTCAACCATTTCAAAAATTCCTTGTGAGGGATGAGCATTCATGTTGAGTTAATTGAACTTAGGAGTGGAGAACATCACGAAGGGGGTGGGTACCAAATAATTTTGAGCCTAAAAAATCCTTTGTTTCTGAAAACCATAAACCAGGCCAAGTGATAACCCTTAAAAGTCCTAATTGAAGTAGGGTTTATTTCGAAGACGCACTCCAATGAGATAGTGTTTACTGACTCCCAATGAAGCGTAACATATCTATGTTGGTATTGTATGCCCGCTTTACATTTCATTCACAAGAGGTGGCCACCTCATTGCATAAAAAGTTTTAAACTTCAAGACTAGCATAAGCTTTGCATTAGAATTGTCATTCTTATAATTAACATTTTTTTGCATACAAAACATTTGCTTAAACATCAAGGAAGTTTCTATGATGAGAATCCATGAAAAGCTTAATCATGTCAAAGTGAAAAGAGACTTGAGAACTCCGTAGAGTAAAAAGAAATCATTTCAAAGACTGATTATCAAAGCAAGCTGCCTGAATACTCCATTGAGCATATGCAGTTTGATGCCCTCGTTGTTTGATTATTAAGGGACAAGTACCTGAACACTCTGTTGAGCCTGATCAGCTTGATACTATTCTTGATTGGTTACCTTGAAGGGAAGGGGTTGAATGCTCCATTGAGAAAATCAGTAGATACCTTCTTTGATTGATTACCCTGAGGGGAGAAGTCTGAACACTCTGTTGAGTAGATGCATTTTTACCCTGAGGGGAAGAGTTTGAAGACTCCATCGAGTAGGATAAAGTTGCTTCCATAGTTTGGTTAACTTCAAGGGAAATAAACTTGAGGATTCTGATAAGATGTGCATAATCAGGGGCAGTCACGACGAAGAATCTCTCTCGTGAGTTCAACCGGTCTGGGGCAATCAAATCGAGATTTGACATCTCAAATTTAATCAATCTGGGTTAATCAAGTCGAGGAATCTCTCTCTTGATTTCAATCCATCTGAAGCAGTGACGTCGAGGAATCTCTCAAACTCACTCAATCTGGGGCAGTTACGTCGAGATTCGACAAATCTCTTCAAGGATCCGTTGACCAAAAGAAATAGTATTTCAAACGCTTGAATATGCTGGGGTAGAATTATCTCAAGTAATTGTGGTGGAAGGATCCTTTCGAGGCAAATATCTTTGTAAATCAAATCTCTTCGTAAGTCAGGTAGCCTGGGGCATACTCTTTTGGTTTGTATCGGGGAACCATAATTCACTTGTAAAGTGCAGTTGACCATCACAAAATGGAGAAGTATCATAATGCTTTTCCCCAACGAGTTACTCTCTCCCCAAGCATAGGAGTTTATTTCTCCTAAGAGTTGGTTCCATTCCTTAAGCGTAGGAGTTTATTTCTCCTGAAAAAGTGTCTCCCCGGGCATATGAGTTTATTTCTCCTGAGAATTCATTATCTCCCCAAGTATAGGAGTTTATTTCTCCTCGGAATTGTTCCACTCATCCTAGAAGGAGTTCCTTATCCGGATTTCTAATCCCCACCATGTTGAATTAAGGGAAACTCCTCAAGATGAAAATCTCCAAGCAATGGCTCATGGTGAGAAGTCAGAAGTCATTCTTCAAGTCAACAAAGAAGTATATCTTGCAAGTTAAAGTCCAATGTCTATTGGCACCCCCACAGAATTCTTAACACTAAGGGGAATCTCCCTGGTGTTTACCTCTCCCGAGGTCAGAGACGAAGTTCAATCGACAATTCAGTGGAATATTCTCTAAAGGGCCCTCGTTATTTCTGCATATAGTAATCATTGCATTCACATTGCATCTACAAAAAGTGCGTAGCATTTCCATGAATATGAAGCATTACGCCATGGAAAAATTCAAACATGCATCAATGCACAAGCCAAGTTTGTTTGTGCTCAAAAAGCACAAGGTAATATACCCCAGAAGAATTCCCCCTTTCTCTCTCCAGTGTAGATTGGATACAAGGTCTCTCTTCGTTAAGATCATGGTTTCATTGGTTATTTCCCGTTTGCTGAGCTCAATCGTTTGGATAACCCATACTTTGTGTGTGGCAATTCGAATGATTGTCACTCTTGTAGGATTACACCCCGCCTTTTGGCCTGAGGGATCCATGTAATTCTTATGCTTCGCAAGCATCAATATCTTCTTGAAAGCCCAATGTTTACTGGCATCCCCTGATTGAATCTAGTCATTACTAGTTTTTGTTTTGTGTCAAGTCCAATAGTTATTGGCATCGCTTTCAAATCCAGTGTTCATGAACGTCCCCAATAAGAGTCTAGTCGTTACTAGTCTCCTTCAATCAAGTCCAATAATTATTGGCATCTTATTCCCTTAAAGTCCCATGGTTATGGGCATCCTTTAAATTCTGGTTGTTACCAGCGAAAGTCCTATGGTTATAGGCATCATTTGGTTGAGTCTAGTTGTTACTAGCCTTTTCCGCAAAGTCCTGTGGTTACAGGCACCTTTTGGTCAGTTCTAGTTGTTACTAGTCTTTCCTTAAAGTCCCATAGTTATGGGCATCCCCCAAAATCTGGTTGTTACCAGTAAAAGTCCTGTTGTTACAGGCACCTTTGGTCAGCTCTAGTTGTTACTAGTCTGTTCCTTTAAAGTCCTGTGGTTACAGGCATCCTTCAAAGTCTGGTTGTTACCAGCAAAGTCCTGTTGTTACAGGCATTCTTTGGTTAGGTCTGATTGTTATTAGTCCTATCCTTCAAAGTCTGGTTGTTACCAGCAAAAGTCCTGTTGTTACAGGCGTCCTTTGGCCAGCTCTAGTTGTTACTAGTCTGTTCCTTTAAAGTCCTGTGGTTACAGGCATCCTTCAAAGTCTGGTTGTTACCAGCAAAGTCCTGTTGTTACAGGCATTCTTTGGTTAGGTCTGATTGTTATTAGTCCTATCCTTCAAAGTCTGGTTGTTACCAGCAAAAGTCCTGTTGTTACAGGCGTCCTTTGGCCAGCTCTAGTTGTTACTAGTCTGTTCCTTTAAAGTCCTGTTGTTACAGGCATCCTTTGGCTAGGTCCGATTGTTATTGGTCTTTTCCTTCAAAGTCCGGTCGTTATCGGCAAATGTCCAGTAATTGACTGGCGCTTCTTGTTTATATCAAGCGTTTAATAGTATCCCTTGGTTGAAATCAGTAGTAACTGACGTCCTCTTTCAAAATCAAAGTTACAAATATCACCTCAGAGTTGTTACTCCTGAACGCAAATTTTTGGGTTCTTTGGTATTCAATCCACTTACACCTCAAATGTCCAGAACTTGTGTCGTTCGTACATTCAGGTTCAAGCAGATTGAATAGGGGCAGCTGTTGCACCCCAAAATTTGCCCATTTATTTATATCCAATTGGTTTCCATATCACATTCATGTGCATACCTCATGTAGGCTATTCATCTAATACATCCATCCATATCATAGTTACTGTTCAAGAAAATTGAAAAAAAAAAGAGCTTTTGTGTGAGAGATATCTTTGGTCAAAATTTAATCAGGAGATGACTGTGGATATGAAAATGTGGTTGCCTTGAAGAAATATCATTCACTGGAGCTTCTCTGGTTGAAAACTGATTGAGAATCGGGCAAGAAACGGATTAATCGGGAAATTCATCTGGAATCAGAAAATCAGGAAATGTTGACTTTCTGGTCAAAGTCAAAGTCAACTGTCAAATATTGACTTATGGTGGAAAATCGGTCAAAGAAAAGTCAAAGAAATAAATAAAATCAAGAAATAATCAAAAGTTACCATTTTTGGAAGTTGGTTAAAATAGGAAATTCCAAAAGAGGAAAGTTCTATAACTTAGAAAATATTTTGGTTTTTTAGAAGGGTTGAGCAGCCAACTTCGTGACCAATTTACATGTGGCTAGAGGCACTTTCTGGAAAATATTTCAACATCATAGTTGTTCAACTCATGGCACACTACAACTTTGTAGTTCAGAGTTTTTTCATTGGAATCATGGTTGCAAAGATATAAGGTTGAAAAGATTGGAAATCCCCATTTAAAGAGAATTCTACACTTAGAAAATTTTTGATATTTTTTAGCATGATGACCAGTCAACTTCAAGCACGTTTTTCATCTGGATATAGGGCTCAATTTAAAACAAGGTCAACAACAAAGTTATTCATTTCACATGGGTCTACAACTTTGTAGTTGGAGGTTTTCTCATATGAGTTTTAGATAAGGAGATATGGATGAGGGAAGTTGGGTGTTCATAATTGCTAAAGCCAAAAGTTGCATGGCAGATTTCCAGGTCACGACCAGGCAGTGTATCAAACATGTGGCGTGCCAAAATTCAGCTTGATTTTAGAGTTATACATGTGTGTTATAAATGGAACCTTGGTATGTTTATGTTCTACTCCATGTGCTCTATTCAACAAGTCAATAATCAAGCCAATTGGACAAATATTGGAATAACTACAAGCCATCAAAGCCGCTAGTTTGCAAGACCAATGTCATGTTTCTTGCTAGACCAGAATCTAAGTCACGCGCGCAGCATTTCGTCGAATACATGGTGCGCCAAATTCAAAATCAATTCTAAGGCTCTATAGGTCTCCATTTCAAATGAGTTCGGTCTGGAATTGTTCTTTGTTGTGTCCTCTTTCCAACAAGTCCTAGTTCATGAATGTTGAATACGTATGGAGCGAGTTACAAGGCCTCAAAGTCATGCTCTGGCCAAAGTTTAAATCTGTCGGAATTCTAAAGCAAGCCAGGCATGTACGTGTGCAGTCCTAGCGCCAGGTTGATGTTTCATGTTCCAAGCAATTTTTCTCCATGTTCCAATCATCATTTCGAGAACTCCCAAACACCAAACCTCTATTGTTACATGTCCTCTTTAATTTGAGACCAAGAATGAGTCACATGGTGAGCCATAGCAAAAGATGTATGACCTCAAAGTTGGCATCATGGGTGACTTACAAGGGCAAGGTGACAATGTGGTCAGCAATGAAGCAGCTACACGTCCACACACACCACCATACACATTCAAGTGTGTTTACTACAAATGGCCATGCAAACTCATCATGAAAAAAAAGGTAGTGAGAGAATATTCTACAAAAGTAATACACTTGTTCATTAAGCAGGAGGTAAAATTACACTACAACAATCTCCACCATAAGACTCCATGAGCACATCCCATATAAATGAAAAAACTCTCCACAAAAAAAGGACGCTGCATTTTTCTTCTTGGACTGTCAGATTTTTTCTGACTCTCTCATCCCTCTCTCCATAACAACAACAACCTCACTTCTTTCTCACCCACAACCACCACATCAACCTCCATCCTCAAGATTCATCTTTCACCATTTCCTCTATCACATTCAACCATCATCATCATCTTTCTCCTGAGAGACTCATGGTCACCATCACTAGTAGAGTTGCCAAGATCCAAGATCTTCATCAAACCTGAGTTCTTCATACTCATCATCATCTCCTTCAAAAAAAAAAGATCAAGCTACAATAATCATCATCATCTCCTTTCAAAGAACAAAGAGAGCAATCTTCTCCAAATCTCGATCAATATCTTTCCAAGTAAGTGATTCTTTCCATGGCATTAGAAGCATATAAGCCTGGAACCCGTCATCAGGGATTGGGTTAGGAATTAGACCACCATGTTTTCACTGTGTATGCTGCATATATGTGAAGCTTATGGATTCTTGAAATTGGTTTATGTTCGTACTTGGAATAATGTGTGTACGAATGAATGGATAGCGTACTTGAAGTGTGTATGGTATGGGGATCATTCCATGGTTATTAGCATACGCTTTGCGAAGGGTTATAAAGTTAAGGTTCTCTTAGATTTACTCAGTTTGAATGTTAGAGCGAGAATTAGAGAAAACAGAGTGGATATTCGGAATCTACGCGAAATTTAGAGAGGAGAGGTGGTCTTGCTTTTCGTTTTTGAAGCATAGCCGTTACCGGCGCCGCCGTGCACTCGTCGGAAGAGACGATGAATAGTACCACAGGGTACTATTCACGTGAGCTGCATGAGCTCTTTCATTTTCATGGATGGATGAAGCCCTCGACGTGGCTCTCCGTCATTCGCTGATCCTTTCTTGTCCTTATTCCTATTTCGTCTTTTTTCTAATAAATAAGAGTCGTCGTGGCAAGGTGCAATTGGTTGCAAGAGTTTTTGTCTCCTTCTCACTTAAATGAGAGTTGTCCCATTGATATCATGTGTAGCATTTCAAGGTCACGTTTTTTTCTTTCTTTTCTTTACATAAAAAACCACCATATAATTGATAACATGTCATTGGAAGGAAATAAGAGATATTGGAGGATAAAATGTGGTTGGCCTTTGTTCTAGCTATTGGGCCTGGTATTTTCGTTTTCCCCACCCCCAGTAACAGGCCCAGATGCGCCTTTTGACTAAAATATAGTGCATCAAGCTTTTGCTAATGCACCCCTGGCTCTTAGGCAGATTTACATTTTATTTGAAACTTGTTTCTCTTCTAACTTTTAATTCGTAAACCAGTTTTCTTTCAAATAAAAAATCAATAAAAATATATTTTAGATAGTTCAATGTGTGTAGATAATTTTAGTGTTTTTTTTAGATTTTTAGAAATTGTTTTTCTATGTTTAATAAATCCTTTCTTGCAACATGTTCGTTTCCTTTTATGTTTAGTATGTCTTACAAAATAATTCGATTAGAGGCCTTATGGGTTGAATTTAATTGCCATTTTTTGTGTGATATCAGTAGACTCATATACCATATTGTGTGAAAAAAATAAAAGTCTAATTCTATGTTTTGGTTAGGTTTTCATTAGATTTTCTATACCCGATTTATGTACGTTCCCAAACGGATAACCATGTGAATTTGACCTATAATTTGCTTTGCCTTTATGCAATTGACTTAGTTTCTTTTTGTACATATAAGTAGGGATGTTTAGAGGTCCTAAGACCTGGAGTTGAATTTTTCAAGTCATGTTTTCTTATTTTACTTGATTTTTCTTTTTCACTTGTAAATAACTCACCTTTGGTTAACGATCGCACCATAATTTGTCCGAATGACCTATAATTTTGTATGAAACTTCTTGACTTGTTTTGTGATTGCTTAGACACCTTTTAGAGGTCATTAGCTACTGACTCATAGCATTTGAGTACATCTTTCTAACTTAACTCCTAATTTGAACTCTATTAACTAGTTTTGACCTAGTTTTGTATAGTTTTGTTAGAACTTTGCTTGTTTCAAGTTAATTGACTAACATAGATTGGTATAAGGTCTTGGACCTATAAATGAACTAATTGCTACTGACTTTAAGCTTTGTTCATGTTTTTCATTTGCTTTTTGTTTCGATTAATGGATGTTTGTTCGCTAATTGTTAAGTGACGATTTATGCGATACTTTGGTAACTCTTTGTGAATATTTTCGTGTAGTGCCATATGGATTTTGTGTTTGATTTAGGACACTTATTTCCTTGGTTTTCTACTGCCCCAGGGCTCTCTTCTCATCTTGTTGGAGTTGTAACTCCATTCTTTTGCCATGTTCCCTTAGACTCTTCCTTCTTTGTTAAGAGGAATTGAGATAGGTTATGATAGTTATCCTTAACCTTAGGGCCACTTGTAGATTAGAATAACATAGATTAGAGAATAAGTTAGTTCCCCTTTGTTCATTCTTTTTCTTTTTCAACTTTAAAACATTAACAAATAAAGATACGAATCACATTAAGAAAGTGATAGAGAAATGAGTGGGATTCATTCCCTAATCTGTTTCTCAATCACTTAGTGGCATAGAAATGAGTGGGATTCATTCCCTAATCTGTTTCTCGGTCACTACTTAATGGGAGAGAAATGAGTGGGATTCATTCCCTAATCTGTTTCTCAAACATTAATTAATGGGATAGAAATGAGTGGGATTCATTCCCTAATCTGTTTCTTGAACATTATATAATGGGATAGAAGTGAGTGGGATTCATTCCCTAATCTGCTTCTTGATCATTATACATTTTATGTGATTCTAATCGCAAATAAATTCCCCTTAAAAAATACTCAACCAAAAACACTTAAAACACTTAATAAAGGCTCAAATTAAAACAAAGTGACGAAGTGGTGCGAAACCTTGTATTGGGTTTTGTTCATCATGTAGTTACATAAAAAACACAAACCCAAGTTCACTCTTTTGCCTTGTTAGGCGCCTAAGAACATGTTGAGTCCATTCCAAAAGTAGGCGTATAAGTCTCCAAAGGTCGAGCATCGTGGATTGTGACCTTAACCTCTGTTCAACTAAAAAACACAAAACAAATGGAAACTATTGAGCCGAACTACGGTCGCTCTGATTCCTTGTAAGGGATACGTAGGCATTGGGTCGCGGGGCCTAAGCGAGCACACTTGTAAATAATTCCTTCTTTTCCCCGTATTTCTTTTGCATTCATTCGCATTTAGGTTTAGACATAGATACACCCTTTAGATAGAAACAAACATAGGTGGATACCATCGAGTACGATGGGCGTGAGGGGTGCTAGCACCTTCCCCTTGCGTAACCGACTCCCGTGCCTAGATTCTCTGGTCGAAAGACCTTGTTCTTGTTCGAGTTAGGTTTCCTAGTATTCCTTTCCCTTATGGGATAAATATATTAGTGGCGACTCTGATTCCATTTTTCGCAGAA
Source organism: Vicia villosa (assembly GCF_029867415.1). Lineage (NCBI taxonomy): Eukaryota > Viridiplantae > Streptophyta > Magnoliopsida > Fabales > Fabaceae > Vicia > Vicia villosa. Next base: position 23,053,624 of record NC_081185.1, read on the forward strand.
GCGACACCACCTACATCCAATAGCTTTCTTGTGGTTAGGTAAGCGGACAAGTTTTAAAGTATTGCTCTTCATTAAGGAGGTCATTTTAGATTGAGTAGCTTTTCTCCAATTCTCATAAGAAATACCTTGCTCATAAGTGTTAGGTTCATAGATGGATGACATGTTGAGAATATATTGTGTATGTGATGTAGATAAGAGAGGAAGCATGAAGGGGATGCTTACTTGAAGAAGAGGTTGGAGATTCATCTAAATTAGTAGAGTGAATTTCATTCTCAATCAAGTTACAATGATAATCTTGTAGGAATGTGGGAGGGTGAATAATTCTAGAAGATCTTCTAGGTTGAAAATTGAGTCGGGTAAGTTGAGTGAAGACTCTCTGATAGGTGAGTGATTTGAGTGAGGATGTTGTGTGTTTGATTGAGAAGTTGTATAATTATTAGATAATGTATTTGGTGTATGGACATTAGGTGTGGTATGTTGAGTAGATGTGGATCAGGTGTATGGATATTGGGTGTATCGTGAGTATGCAGATCTGGGGTGATATTATGGTTGGAATCATAAATGTAAGGGAATTCAAATATATCAATTGGAGAAAAAGGATTATGAGATAAATTCTGAGAAGTAGATGATGCGTGATTAGAATATCTGTAAGCAAAATGGACTCAAAGAAAATAAAATCTCTTGACAAAAAAATTATTTAGATTGTAAGTCAAATAGAATATGTCCCTTAACACCTATTTGGAGACGTAAATACATACAATTCTTGGATATAGAATCTAATTTATTCCTATTATATTATAGTGTTGAATCAAAGCAATGAGAACCAAAAACCTTTAAGAGATTGAGATCAGGCAAGCATTGATGTAAAACATGAAAAAATGACATGTTTTGCAAGAAAGGTGTAGGGAGTCTATTTATGATATGAATAGCATGACTTATTGCATATGACCAAAAAATATTAGGTAATTGAGCTTAAAATAGAAGAGCTCTAGTAAAGCCAAGAATGTGTTGGTGTTTTCTCTCAATTATCCCATTTTGTTTAGGTGTTCCAACACATGAAGTATGGTGTATAATGCTAGATTCTATATAGAAATCTCTAAGGAGAAATTCATTGCCATTATCCGACCTCATGCATAAACTTCATGAGAAATATCCATGTAAATCTACTTTTATCATCCACCACTGTAAGAAAATATTTGTGACTAGGTCAATAATAGCAACAAACCTGTGAGTACTGTGAGGAAAGGGTAATCTCTTTTGCTTGGCATAGAAGAAAACATCACAAGGCATATCAGTTTGCATAATTTGAACAAAAGGAAAGATTTTCTTTATTTCAAGTAACTTGTTATATGAAGGATGACCAAGTCTTAAGTACCAAATGTTACAATTATTGTCATGTGTAAAAGTAGATTGATTAACAAAGTTGGCACATGAATTTTACTTCAAAATGAGAGAATTAATTAATGCATCAGAGTGGTAAGGTGGTGTGTATGGTACCGCAACATGAGGATGATTGAGAATGTAAAGTCCACCTCTTAATTCAGTTGCATCAATCATCTTATTCTCTATCGAACTAGAAGCTACCCTTCAACATAATAGAGTTCAATCCAATTCTCACAAATCTCCACCTTGGAACAAACTCTATAGTATCAAAGACCAAACTAGCTTTCTTCATGCAACTTTATCAACTGCATACTGTGGAAAAACTTGCAGCTCGGCAATGTCTTGGTGATCATATCAGCAACATTGTGATCTGTTGAAACCTTCAGCACTTGGACTTCCCCACGCTCGATTACTCCTTTGATGAAATGAAACCTCAGATCGATGTGCTTGGCTCGCTCATGATATGTTGAGTTCTTCAACAGGTGTATAACACTCTGACTATCACATTTAACAGTGATACCTCGACATTGAAATTTCTGCTCCTTTGCAAAGCGTTCAAGCCACAATGCTTAGAGGTAGCATAAAAGCTGTCGAATGCCTCATTGCAAAATTCAAGGCCACTATCGGTTCTCAACCTCTTGACCTTTCTGCCAGTTTGATTTTCGACCAGAGTCTTCCAACTTTCGAAATTCTCACAATTAATAAATAACAATTAATTTTATTTTAAAATAAAATTGACCAGAGTGCATTTTGTTGGATGTTCATATCATACATTTAAAATCTCTCCTTATAGCTTTATGAGGCTTTACTAGTACATTAATGACATGTAAATTAGGACAAGTTTGAGTGACTTTGTATTAGCATAATTTTGGTAACTTTCGTTTAAAAATCATTTTCTCATATCAATATAATATACTTTAATTATTCATTTATTTATCATATTAAGTAAAGTTATCAAAGTCATAAGTACAATAAAGTTATCCAAGTTATTCACTATAAACTAGTAAAAAATCCGTGCTATCGCACGGGTCCCGTCTGAGTTCATATAACAGGTCTATCAGACCATCATTTATAAAGTATCGATTCATTTTTCAAGTGGTTTACATTCACATAGTTATAAATATAGGCTAATGATATGCATTTGCTTTTTAAGCATTGATTCATACTTAGAATTGAGAACTTTTATTATAAGTATGAGAACTTTTATTCTCACATTCTCACATAGTTATAAATATAGGCTAATGATATGCATTTGCTTTAGTTATAGTGAGAAATGAGAACTTTAGGGCATATCTAGTGAGAATGAGTAATTTATATGAGAATGTGAGAATGAATCTATACCATTAAATTTTAAAATAAATAGTGGAGATTAAATTAGAATAGTGTTTTTCTCTCTCCTCACTTATTAAAATAAATGATGGAGGAAAGAGAAAAAAATATTGACATTTAATATCCTCCATTTATTTTAAAATCTAATGGTTCAGATTCATTCTCATATAAAAATGTCATTCTCATATGATATATATATATATATATATATATATATATATATATATATATATATATATATATATATATATATATATATATATATATATATATATATATATATATATATATAGGGGACGACTCAAGTGCACTTGGTTATTATGATAAATGAGAACAACGAATCACGACCATTAAATTTTGATTTGTTGATTTTAATGAACTGGATTGGTTTCTCTTTCTATGTTGATTTAAAATAAATATTAAGGATCATAGAAAGAACGAGAAACCAATCAAGTCCATTAAAATCAACAAATTAAAATTTAATGGTAGTGATTCATTGTTCTCATTTCTCATAATAACCAAGTGTTCTCACTTGAGTCGTATATATATATATATATATATATATATATATATATATATATATAGAGGAGGGATCAAATTACACCCGAAGAGTTACACCACGAGTTACACTCGTTCAATAACTACATTTCGAATTAATATTTTTTAAATTCAACCGTTGGATTGAAACATAATATCATATAGATCATACCTATAAAGTTTGAGCTTAATCTATAATGATTTACTATGTCATTGAATTACATCAAAATTAACGTTATATGAAAGCTCATTTTGACGTTAATCTTTGGATATCTTGATCGTATAGTAAATCATTATAGATTAAGCTCAAACTTTATAGGTATGATCTATATGATATTATGTTTCAATCCAACGGTTGAATTTAAAAAATATTAATTCGAAATGTAGTTATTGAACGAGTGTAACTCGTGGTGTAACTCTTCGGGTGTAATTTGATCCCTCCTCATATATATGAGGAGGGATCAAATTACACCCGAAGAGTTACACCACGAGTTACACTCGTTCAATAACTACATTTCGAATTAATATTTTTTAAATTCAACCGTTGGATTGAAACATAATATCATATAGATCATACCTATAAAGTTTGAGCTTAATCTATAATGATTTACTATGTCATTGAATTACATCAAAATTAACGTTATATGAAAGCTCATTTTGACGTTAATCTTTGGATATCTTGATCGTATAGTAAATCATTATAGATTAAGCTCAAACTTTATAGGTATGATCTATATGATATTATGTTTCAATCCAACGGTTGAATTTAAAAAATATTAATTCGAAATGTAGTTATTGAACGAGTGTAACTCGTGGTGTAACTCTTGGAGTGTAATTTGATCCCTCCTCATATATATGAGGAGGGATCAAATTACACCCGAAGAGTTACACCACGAGTTACACTCGTTCAATAACTACATTTCGAATTAATATTTTTTAAATTCAACCGTTGGATTGAAACATAATATCATATAGATCATACCTATAAAGTTTGAGCTTAATCTATAATGATTTACTATACGATCAAGATATCCAAAGATCATATATATATATATATATATATATATATATATATATATATATATATATATATATATATATATATATATATATATATATATATATATATATATATATATATATATATATATATATATATATATATATATATATATATATATATGAGGGATCAAATTACACTCTTAAGTTACACTAATATATGAGGAGGGATCAAATTACACTCTTAAGTTACACTAATAGTTACACTCCTTTATGACCTTTGATTTTATTTTAATCTAACGGTTATTAAATGACTTTTTGACTCACATGATTATTACTAAAATTAAATTCCTCCACTTTTTTTTTGAATCAAATGAAGATTGAATTAATTCAAAAGCAATGGAATACAAGGTGATCGCTCGGATCCAGCCCCCAAGAAAGACAAAAAGAAGATAAAAGCTAAAAAGCCATCAACTTTGCTATATGTGGCCTAAGATTTTTGCTATACCAACCCCTATACACAATTATATCTATAATATTATCCACGATTTTAGCCTTATCAACTGCATTACCAAAACAAATATCGTTACGATATTTCCATACGCTATAAATAGTCTCTGCAGCAGCTAACTTCAGGATGGATGCTCTCCACCCTTTACCATTAGTATTCTTGCTCAACCATAAAATTTCTGCATCCCAAGATTGCGGAGTATGACTAACCTGAATCCAAGCAAGAATTTTGGCCCAAATACAAACTGTATCAGGACAAACAAAAAGTAGATGGTTAATAGACTCCTCATCACTCTTACAAAGACAACACCTGTTATCAGAAACCATCCCAAACCGAAAGAGACGTTGTCTCGTAGCCAATCTACCATGACAAGCAAGCCACATAGTCATCAGGGCCCTCGGTCTAGCAACGTTATGACGAAATATTTTCCTCCAACTAACATGAGATTATTTTTAATATTTCTTTTTAATAAATAAATACATGATTCTTTTTAATATTTCTTAAAAAAAAATCAGAATTCTCAAATATTTTTCTGGATTCTTAATAAAAAATAGTTTCTTATTATTTTCAAAATAATATATAAAAATTTTGATTTTAATATCAAACTAATTTTCATAAGATTATCACTTTATGTATATATTTTTGGATTTACAACATAATTATTATGTACACATTACTTGTTATTTTAATTTTTCCTTGAATATTTTTAATAGAATTTTCTAATATATTTAAAAACTTATAAATTTTATAGTGTAGTTTAATTAAATAAAATATTACTTTATTTAAGTAAAACAAAAAAATAAAAAAATTTGTTTAAAATTGAGAGGAAAGAAATTTTTTATTAAAAATAAAAATTATTATTAATAAATAAGTACTAGTTTCATTATTGTTTACAAAATAATATTCAAATTATGTGAAAAAAATTAAATAACAAGTAAAGAGTGTATAATAATTTAGTTTTGAATAAAATAGATAAAAAAATATAAAATGAATTTTTATAAAATGATCACTTTAATTATTTTATAAAGTGACCATTTTATTAAAATTCATGTAATATAATTTAAAGAAAAAAAATCCTCCTTTTTTTTACATAAATTTAATTTTTTAAATTTGTTTAAAATATATGAATTATATTAATTTAATGAAAATAATAAACCAAATTTATCAAAAGTGAGAGAAGACTAATTTTATCTCGTAATAAATAAAAAAGTAATTCTTTTTAATATCTGAAAAATTTGTTTTAATATTTATTAATAATAATTTTTATTTTTAATAAAAAATTTCTTGCCTCTCAATTTTAAACAAATTTTTATTTTTATTACACTATTTTGTAACCATTGATTGTACTTTAATCTAACGGTAATTAAATAACCTCTTTTGGACTCATCATTTACCTGATTCTTTCTAAAGATAGTTTCCTCTATTTTTGGTAATAAATAAAAACATGAATTTTTAAATATTAAATAAGCCAAAAAATATGAATTTTTAAATACTTTTGAAAAATTATTGATTCTTAATAAAAAATAATTTCTTTTTATATTTAAAATAATCTCACTTTTTTGTATTTTCTTTATATTAACTTTTATTATATTCAACTAAAGAAAATAATGAATTATGATTCTAAATATTTCTTAAAAAATCATAATTTTTAATAAAAACAGCTTTTTTTTTATTTTAAATGAGTTTCTTTAATATTTTTAATACGATTTCATAATCTATTTAAAAATTTATAGATTTCATAGTGTGCTTAAAGTGAATAAAATTTTGTTTAACTTAGAAAAATTAATAAATATTAAAATTTAATTTTTTTTAGTTTTATCCACTTAAAAAATATTATTTAATTTATTTTATAATATTGCATACTATTGGTTTAAAAAGTATTAGTTGCATTTATATATAAATTTACTTAATTTAAAGAAAAACATGAATAAAATTTTGTTTTATTTTGAAAATATTATTAAATATTAAAATGCACGTTTTTTTTTTAATTTCTTATCCATTTTAAAAAATATTTTTTAATTTTTATTATATAAAACAATATTTACCCACTTAAAATACACAATGAAATTTATAAGTTTTAAAATAAATTACAAAATTATATTAGAAAATATTAAATAAAAAATAAAATAGTGAATAAAATGTACATAATAATTATGTTGTAGTCGAAAAAATTATCATTTACTATAGGAAAATGTACATTATACAATGTACAAAATCGTATTAAAAACATAAAAGAAATTAAATAAAAGATAAGTTGGTTTAAAATTAAGAATAATTTTTTTTATTAACAATTATGATTTTTAAGAAATATTTAAAATTATAATTTATTATTTACTATAGTTGAATATAATAAAAGTTAATATAAAGAAAATACAAAAGTTAAGATTATTTTAAAAATAAGAAAAAATTAGTTTTTATTAATAATTCTTTAGAAGTATTTAAGAATTCTAATATTTTTATTTATTAAATATTAAAAAAATCATATTGTTATTTATTACCAAAAATAGAAAAAACTATCTTTAGAAAGACTCGTGTGAATAATGACTCAAAAAGAGATCATATAATAACCGTTAGATTTAAGTACAATCAATGATTATAAAAGAGTGTAAAACTTAGTATAACTTGTTGGTGTAATTTGATCCCTCCTATATATGAGGAGGGATCATATTACACTCTTAAGTTACACTAATAGTTACACTCCTTTATGACCTTTGATTTTATTTTAATTTAACGGTTATTAAATGACTTTTTGATTCACATGATTATTACTAAAAATAAATTCCTCCACTTTTGATAATAAATAAATACATGATTCTTTTTAATATTTCTTTAAAAAAAATCTGAATTCTCAAATATTTTTCTGGATTCTTAATAAAAAAATAGTTTCTTATTATTTTCAAAATGATATATAAAAAATTTGATTTTAATATCAAATGAATTTTCATAAGATTATCACTTTATGTATATATTTTTGGATTTACAACATAATTATTATGTACACATTACTTGTTATTTTAATTTTTTCTTGAATATTTTTAATAGAATTTTCTAACATATTTAAAAACTTATAAATTATATAGTGTAGTTTAATTAAATAAAATATTACTTTATTTAAGTAAAACAAAAAATCATATAATAACCGTTAGATTTAAGTACAATCAATGATTATAAAAGAGTGTAAAACTTAGTATAACATGTTGGTGTAATTTGATCCCTCCTCTATATATATATATATATATATATATATATATATATATATATATATATATATATATATATATATATATATATATATATATATATATATATATATATATATATATATATATATATATATATATATATATAATTAGTTACACCAAGTATTACACTCATTTATAACCTTTGATTTATTCAAAATCTAATGGTATATATATATGGATAGAATTAATTTATCATTTAGTTAAAATGGATAGAATTAAAATTTAATTTAAATAAAATAGAAGAAAATAATTAGAAATTTGTGTAAGAATTAAAAAAAGAATTTTTTTCCATTAACTTTGCTAGTAAATTTCTAGTAATAATATGAATAATACCGTTAATTGATAAAAATTTTAGTAGTGATATTTTAATTAAAAAATAATTAAATTCATTTGTAAATATATATATAGAATTGATTATCTATGTGAGAGAAAAATAATATTTTGTTAATGCACTAAAATTGATTAGATAGATATATAAGCACCTTGTTGTTGCGGCCCTTGCACACAACCTTCGCCTCTTCTCCGAATCCAAGGTTCATTCATCACATTTATCTGGCTAACATCACCTATACTCCACCTACACCCAAATCATTAGAACCTCTTTGGCTTTCCAAATGCTCTTCCAAACAAAACTAGGATTATAACCAAGATTTGCTTCAAAGAAAGAAGTTCGAGGGAAATACCTTGCTTTAAAGAATCTGGACACCAAGGCTTGTGGTTGATTCATGATGAACCATCCTTGCTTTGCAACCATAGCCATATTAAAAGCTCGAAAATCTCTAAAACCAAGACCCCCCTCTGACTTAGAACAAGCTAACCTGTCCCAAGCCATCCAACGGATACCCTTACTATTAGAACCTCCACACCACCAGAAGGCATTCACCATCTTCTCAATATCATTAATCACCACTTCAGGCAAGATAAAGATACTCATCACATATGCCAGAATTGCTTGAAGGACCGACTTAATCATGACTTTTTTCCCAGCTTTAGACAAAGACCGACCTTTCCAAGAATTTATCCTTTGCCATATATGATCTTTGATGAACGCGAATGTAGCCTTTTTACTCCTCCCAATCATGGAAGACAAACCTAAGTACTTTCCGATCCCTAAGGCATGACGAACTCCCATGATATTTGCTAGATCCTCTTGGGCTGGAAAACTCAGATTACGACTAAAAAAGACCTCAGATTTATTCAAATTGATCTCCTGACCGGATGCTTTAGCATAAGTATCCAGAATCTCCACGAGATGTGAGACTTCCTCCACATTAGCACTGCAAAACAAAAAACAATTGTCAGCAAAAAGCAGATGCGACACACTAGGTGCCTCTCTACAGACTTGGATACCGTGGATATCCCCATTAGCCACAGACCCCTTGATAAGGGCCGATAGTCCTTCAGATATGAGTATGAAAAGATAAGGCGACAGTGGGTCGCCTTGTATAAGTCCTCTTCCTGGTACGATAGGTCCAACATTGTTCGAATTAACTAGTACAGAATAGTGAACCGAAGTAACACACATCATAATCCAATGAGTCCACCTCTCAGAAAAACCCATCTTCAACAACATAGCTCTCAGAAACCCCCAATCCACCCTATCATATGCTTTACTAATGTCGATCTTGAGGGCTAAATGAGTTATCCTCCCTATCGTCTTTCTCTTAAGAGTATGGATAATCTCGGTAGCTATCATAGCATTATGCAAAATGGACCAACCCTCCACAAAAGCAGATTGCTCCTCCGAGATACACTTATTTAGTAACGACTTTAATCTGTTAGCCAGAGCTTTAGCCACTACCTTATAAATGACGTTACAAAGCAATATCGGTCGAAAATCTTGAATTCTATTGGGTTGGCCACACTTTGGAATCAAGCATATGTTCGTATCGTTGAACGATTTAACCTCTTTTAAGCCACAACGATGCAGCCTCGAAAATATCATTACCGCAGACCTTCTCAAAAATGTTGATAAAAACCGGGGTTAAAACCGTCTGGCCCCGAAGATTTATCTGGGTGCATATCAACCAACGCCGCATACAGTTCGGCTTTAGAAAGGGAGAAATCAACTTGCTGTTTTCCTCATCCGATATTCTCTACGGGATTTTACTCATCACTGGTGCGTACTCGCTATTGTTTCTACACATGAACAGTTCTTCAAAATAACTCCTAACAGTATCACCCAAGCCATGTGTGTCTGTTATGACTTTGCCATCATCATGAGTCAATCTCAGAATTCTCTTAAAGCAGACTAATTATAATTACTAAAATGGATTTTATGGATATTGTTTATAAAAGGTTTCTTAATTGTTCCATATTTTTATTGTATTAAAGTATGCGCATTTTATTCATGACCAATCAAAATTGTATAATAAGCTTTCAATAGCATAAATGGAATAAATTAATGAACACAATAAATCATTGTATTCATTAGGATATATATATATATATATATATATATATATATATATATATATATATATATATATATATATATATATATATATATATATATATATATATATATATATATATATATATATATATAATTTGTGTAAATATTTGATTGAGAAAATTATAAAAACACAATTTAATGTATATTATTGGACATGTTTGAAATTATAGCCAAACTTAAACCATTTGATTTTTTTTTCATTTTAAAATTTTTAATATTTTTAATTAAATTTTATTCAACTTTCATGTTTAATAATTTAGACTATTTTAACATTTTTTTCATTAAAAAAATTATATTTCATTTTTTGTATAAAAATAAAATTATATAAAATATTGATTAAACTTAAATCTATCTTAAAATTATTTTAATCAAAATTAAAAGAAAATTAATAAAAACACAATTTAATGAAATTTAAATACCGTATTCTTACAATTTTCAATAACATTTCCTAAATATTAAATGTAGTTTGTCCCTTTCTTCTAATGAAAGTCTTCCTTCTACAGAAAGTCTGGATTCTACCTGTCAAAATTTACAAGAAGTCTGGATTCTACCTGTCAAAATTTAAACACAATAATAAATTGATAAAAATAAAATTAAAAGAGTACTTTTTCTTTGGACTAAACATGCTCTGAAATTAGAGTACTCTCCACAAAGTAGCAATCTGGAACTAAAAAAAAGGCTAAACTTAAAGGACCACAAGCTTAGTGTTACCAATCTCTTAAAAAAAAGATTCAACTTGACCCAATGAAACACAAACAAACTGAAAATCACAACCAAATATACCATCGTGTGAGTCTCTATAATAGACTCATGTAATCTCTAAAAAATAAAAACCATAAAAAATAATTATAAACAATCATAACTCAAATGCAAAGGTACTTTTTTAGTTCTAAGTAATAGTTTAGAAACTTGAATAGCATTATCCAGTGAATTTTCTTGAGTCATCAAAAAAAATCAAAAGATGATGACTTTGGATTTGTCGATACACAACTCAGATTAGTCGATGGACAGGGTATAATTTTCCCGCAAGAGACTCTTTGAAAAAAATACAATCAGGTACAATGCAACAAACCAAGTTAGAATGATGCATCTAAACAAAAGCTCCACACATAGTTAACCTCGATTGTGGATTTCGAATCATAAAGTTATAATTACATAGTTTGTAAATTGATTTTAAACAATCTCAGTAATTGATTTAGATTGCACTTCCAAAATCTATATTGCCATGAGGAATGAATTCATAAACAAAATAAAACACTTCAGAGAATATGAAGTTCAGAGATCCTTTCATGTAGTGTGACTCCAGTAACAACTTCCGTTAAGAGGCAATTTTTAAATATAATTATTAAAACATAATTCTTAAAAAACGTAATTTTAAGTCTTGAAACAAATATACCTTATAGTTATATTTTGAGATATTATTATTGTTATTATCATATTTAAGGATCAATTTTCAAATGTATTTATTAAAACATAATTTCAAATCTTGAAACAAATATACCTTATATTTTTAAATTTATAAAAATGTAAACGTTAGAATGAAAAGCGGGTTGGGTCGGGCGGCCCATTTGAGAGCTCTATTGAGATGTGGACATTTATTTACTAGAATGGAAAATGAGAGAAATTACCAATCAAACTTTTTCCATGAAACCTTATTGCAATAGAACTAACACTCATTCCCTTTGCCACTGCGTATGTAGGCAACTCCCTCTCTTTCTCAATAAATACTTTCTTCGAAGCAATGTTGGTGAGTTTTTTTTACTCAATATCACGACTCTTTATTTTTTATCATAAATACAATGAGAGATTCAATCACTCTTTATTTTTCTCAAACTCTAAATCAACTACAATTCAGTTGGAGCAATGCTTCTCCAACTCTTATACCTTAAGATTGGATGTGTTCATCATATTTATCTTATTTCAACTGCCATAATTTTTTTGATTAATTAAGTGAGTTCATAAATTTTCCACCATACTAGGTACATTCTTTTTAAATCTTTTATACATTTATTTTACAACAAAGTTAAGTAAATTTTGGATCATCCTATTTTCTTTCCCTTAAAGATAAAGAGAAATCTTGTTAACATTATTTTGGAATACATGTTTCTTTAAATCCACTTAAAAAACATAATATTTCTTTAATCAAACCCGAGTAAAAAAAAAAATTTAATTTGTTTATAAATATAAATGAAGATATGAACATTGTAATGAAAATATAAATAAAACCTAGAGTTTAATATTTCTCTTTGAAAGTGATATTAAGTTTTTTCTATTATAAATGATTATTTACATTGAAATTTAATGAAATTAAGTTTTAATACATAATGTAAAAAATCATTTTGATTTTAAAACAACATACTAGTACTATTTATGATAACATGCATTTATAATTTTTTTAACAATTCTTACTACGAAGGATTATTTAACTTCAAAAGTCAATGAAATTATATATTTTTATACATTGTTAAAATATCATTCATACGAAATGGCCCCAATTCACATGTCTGATGTATCATATTAAACTCTAAATTATGAATGAATTAGGAAACACAATAAACTCAATTAGTTTTCACAGATATATTCATTTGAAAGTTTGCTTATTTATTTACTACAAATAGAGCAGCTAGTAAGCCAACCATACATATCATATATGAAGTGAGTATCACCGGTAAATCTTAGTTCATTAACATCCTCAACATTGTAAAAAAATATTTGAAGGACATATATACTATTATATTATTTTTATTATCTTTTAAAAAAATTATGTTAGTAAAACAAAACAAAAATTAAATTTGATCGTGGTATCATCAATTTAATCTTTCATAAGGAATTTTAACATGAGCTTGCCAAAATCTTCCATTAAACTTATAAAACAATATCTCTCATTCCTTTATTTATTTTTATTTTTGTGTACTTATGTATGAGCTCATCACACTATCTTAATAAAAATACAATTACATTCAAATAGTAAATTTTACAATGAAAAGTATTATTAATAAACTTCAAGAACTCCAAAATAACGATAATAAATTTTATTGAATGAAAGTGGCTCTATTTTTCTATAAATAATTAATAAAATACATTCCAAATAACATTTTCAAAATTTTCTTTTCCGATCATGAGACTTCATCTAACAATGGTGTTTATGAATTCTGACTTTACAACTAAACAAAGTTTCTATTTCCTGTGAGAAACCATCTGTACCATCTAGCAGATTGTTTTGGCACACGTTTGAGATTATCAGCAAAATCAATATATATGAGCCCCCATTTGTCAGAAAAACCTTGATGAAATTCAAAAGTATCAAATGCAGACCATACAAAGAATCCTTTAACATTTACTCCAGCACTGTAAATTTATAAAAAAAAATAAGTAAAATAATTTCGATCTTTTAACACATAAATCATACGATGTAGTAAAAATAATAACTTACTCAAGTGCTCGTTTCACATAATTTATATGTGTTGCAATATAATCCATGCGATGTTTGTCTTTCAATGGCTGTGAAATTGTTCCTGAAGCAATACCTATGATATTAAAGAGAATTTCAAACAATATTAGTTAGATTAATCAAACTTAATTAATTAAAAATGTATTCTTTATAATTTATTAAGAATATGCCCTAACCATTTTCAGTAATGTAGATCTTAGGATTATTATATGTTTTCTTCAAGAATACTAAGACATTGTATAATCCTTGTGGATTTACAAAGCTCATTGTTGCATTATCCTACAAATTTTAAAACATTAATTATAAAAAATATAACCATAATAATAATAGTAATAATAATTTGTGTAAAACCTTCTTAAATCAATTAGTTATCTCACCCGTATACCCAATATTATTCCCTCGTCATTAAATACTGAAATACAAAATAGATAAAAAAAATAAATTAGTAAAATAATATTGGTATTTTTATTGAGAATATTTTAATTAAATTAAAATTTATTGTGAAAAATAAGACCTGCCTTGTTTTATTGCCAAAGAATCGTAATTGTCCAAACCCTTAATAAGAAATTTGTTTGGTTCATCTTTACCAAAAAAAGATCTATAATAATTTATTCCAATAAAATCTAAACTTCCTTTGATTAATCTCTTTTCCTCTTCAGTGAATTTTGGAAGCCTATCTCTCACTAGCTCCTTCATGCTTGTAGGATAATCACCATTAAATAATGGATCCAAAATCCTGTTGTTATATTAAAAAAAATTAAGTGCATATAATAAATATTAAAAAAGAAAAATTAATAGAGTATATGGAATAAATTATGAATTTAATTATAATATGTATAAAATTATTTTATATTATCAGTGTATATAAATTAAATATATTACTAACCATCCTGTAGAAAAATCCCTAAGCCTTACAGTTGCAGCTACATCCTCTGGTTTTCTACTGAATGGAATATAATCTTCAATGGATAAAACAATTCCAATTTCTCCACCTTGTTTTGCCTTCAATATTTTATAAAATAATTAATAAGAATTTAATTTATCCATTTTTTCATTAAATTGGATGCTATTATTTTTTTATGAGACAATAATAATACTAATAAATTAGTGTAAGAAAAAAGAAATTATACCTGATATTTTTCTCTGTATAACTTAACAGATTCACCATGGGAAATGAGGCATATATGCATCAAAGTATAAACATCTCTGCATTCTTTAGTAATTTGGCAATTTTCTGGAATAGGAATATCAAAACCATGCATATAATTAAATATCGCCGTGATTTCTAACTCGTTGAATGTAGTCCAATGTTTTACACGATCTCCATAAGCCTTGAATAAAACATCACTATAATCCTTGAAATGTTTTCTGAATTTTTTTTATAAAAAAAATCAAATAATCAATATGAGAATAATGTAAATTTTATAATATTTTTGTTAAGCATAATAGTGAAATTTCCTTACATGATAGATGGATTCAAGAAGCCTCCTTTAGTAAAAAGACTTAGTGGATAATCAAAGTGCAAAATTGTAACAAAAGGTGTGATGCCTACATACAAATACATCAAAATTTTAGAATTAATATGATGTTATCATAATAAGAAAAAATGAATTTGTGAATTTATTTTTAATGTGATTTATAAATTCATACCATTAGCAAGTAATTCATCGATCAACTTGTTATAGAAGTCTATGCCTTCTTGATTTATACCTCCTTCTAAGGTTCCATCTAGATGGTTTTAAAAATAAAGTGAAAAATTAGCAATTAATTAATTAATTAATTTAGCTATATTATTTTATTTAAATACAAATAAAATAAAATAAATTACCGGGAAATATTCTACTCCATGCAATGGAAAATCGGTAAGAGTTTATACCAAGTTTCTTTAAAAGTTTCACATCCTCCTGCAAAATTATTCCAAAAATATAAATAAATGAATGAAATTATTACCTCCTTCCCTAAATATAAAACCTTCTAGAATAAATCACGATAATTTTTGTTCTTACGCTATATCGCTTATAATGGTCTATCATTGTACCGCACTTATCAATATCCTTAATCGTTGCTGCTGCTAAAAAAAGTTAGTATACACAAAGTTAATTAACATTTTAAAGTGTTAATTCACTGATAAATACTTGATTCTTTAAATAATATCTTAGAAATTTGTAAAATAACCCTAGAATATCCAAATGAATTAATAAATTTATTTTCAACCTTTTTCACTCATAAATATTGAATCCCAAACACTTGGTCCTCTCCCTCCTTCATGAGCTGATCCTTCTATCTATATTCAATAATAATAACATGTAAACGAGAGACATAGGGAAATTAAATTATATATGTATATATATATATATATATATATATATATATATTATGATTGAGATATTCGATAATATATTTTCACCTGTAGAGCAGATGTTCCAACACCAAACAAAAAATCTTGTGGAAACGAGTTTCTGTTTACCACTTGTGGTGCTTTTCCTGTAATTATATAAGAATTTTTAATTTTAATCATTGGAATATAAATGTATATAACAAAAAATAAGGATTAGGGCAAAAAAAAAGTAATGCATATAAAAAACCTCGACCCTCCACTGGATTATGGGAAAAGAAAATAATGAAGAAAATTGCCGCAAGAGTTTTGTGAATTCTTGGAGATGAAGTCGCCTTCATTGTGGATAAGAAGAATAAAAGAATTTAAATTTGATGTGGAAATAGTTTTAATTATATGAAAAGATGAAAATTCGTGTGAGATATATAAAGGTGAATAGTCAATGGAGAGAGGTTATTACATCCTGTACTTATGCGATTTTCTATTTCTTAGAATAAAAGAGGCATTTTCCACACACAAAAAATCGGTTCTATTATTGTTTAAAACTTAATTGAAGCTTCTCTTAAAAAAAAAACTTGATAGAAACAACAAAAATACAACGTAATTGAGTACATAGAAATTAGTTGAGAATGACAAATGATAATTTATATATAGAAAAAGCTAATAATTATTTGTTATTTAAAATTACTTTTGTTAGGCCAAAATAAGTAAGGATACTTTTAATTTAATTATGTCAACAAAAAACATGTTTATTTGTTTAAGAGAGACCACAACATAATTATCATTTTAGTTGAATAAGTATTGTAAAAACATATTTTTATTGCATTGAGAAACATTGAAATCGTGCAAATAAGTTTATATAATTCATGGATTTTACATAAATTAAAAAGGTTCATATGAATAATACGGTTTTTAAAAGTGAATGTGTTAAAAATTACTCTTCATAAACTACTGGTAACTACATTGATTTTTTTTAATACAAGAGAAGGCTATAGAACTCTAAAGAAGGAAAAACTAATAATGAATTATAAGAGGAGTTGACTAGCCTGAGGAATCCGAGATATACATTGAAAGAACTTCTAGGAGACAATATTCATAATATTTTGAGCTTGAATCATGTTGTAAGTTCATGTTAGCCAAAGCATACGCACACGACACATCTATTGGCTTCTTTATAAATATGTTTGATCCTCACCTCCCAATCACGGTCCAGAATGTTTCTTATCTGTTGAAGCGAGATTTTTCCAGTGTTCATTTTAGATGCATTTTTGTTGATTGTATAAAAAATTCCCTTGTTATCAATATGTAGCTCCACCTTTATATGGCTTCTTTCATATGCCATGTTCAAGCCTTCTTTGATTCCCTGCAGTTTTGCTATGTCAACATTATCAGTGAAGGAAAATCGCGATATAATACGCAACGGAAATTAAAAAATTTCCTTTAGTGATCCTTATGAATGGGCATGATCAGTGATAAAAACAGTTACCTCTTGTGGCGATTGAAACCTTTGATGTCGAATCGAAGGAGTGATCACGAGCGTTGATGAAGAACAAAGCCTCTACTCAGTCCACAGGAACAGATCCCTTCAGTCTCAGTGCTAGCTGATACGAATGAAGGCTTTGAGTGAGAGAAAAGAAAATACGCCTAGGATTTCTCTGACCAAATTTTCATCAAGTGAAATGCTTCAGCACAGTGGTTCTATTATAGAACCACTTGTGTGGGCTACAAGATAAAAGCCCAATTAAGGCTGCAAGCTAAAAGCCCAATTAAGCCATATATCACTTAAGCGCATGGTACCTTACCACATTCCGAATTCACTTAAGTGCAGTGTACCTTACGGTGTTCCTTATTTACTCTGTATCTTATCAACTTGTCCTTATGTGTGTGACCTAGTAGTTTTTCGTGATGTTGGAAATTGTATTAAATCACACATTTAACATAATAAACAGTGAGAAGAGTATCTAGAAATACATCACTGCTACCCAAGTCACGAAAATGTCATGTGATCTGACAAAAACCTTTCCATGACAATGCTTGTGTGTACAATTACCCTTTTGCCCTTATGTCTATATTAAACACAAGGCATAGACCATGTCACCCTTGTCCAGTTCAATATTAGACTCTTAGACATTTATCCTATTATGCAGGATGGGCAAATTCCATCTATGTCACTCATGTCCCTCAGCATGCTTTGTGAAGTACCCATTATCTGTCTTTATGGTCATCCAATTACGGACAATGTTTGATCAACAATAAAACACTTGACTCTACATCTAGGGTTCATAATGGTTTCTGATCGAAGGATGGTATACACCACTTATCACCATGAGAAGAACATATGACACTTTGCATAACATTCTTTGTAGTATTTTCATAGCGGGTCAATCCAGTATAAATATTACTCCTAATATTTATACCTATGTCAAGACTTGATAACTCCTTATCCATGATCCATGAGATGTGATCATCAGTCTATCTTCATAATAGTCTCGATGCTTTAATATTATCCCGCTTCAAAATAAGCTCGACTATGTATACTTTAAGAATAATGTCCTTATGTTTAAGGGTTAAATAAGTTTTTGGTACCTATAAAATTATGAAAATTTGTTTTTAGTCCCTATTAAAAAAATGACAGGTTTTGGTCCCCCACAAAATTATTATGCACGTAATTTCAGTCCATGTTGTTAGACCGATGTTTATTTTTAAATAATTATTTTACAAACTTGTTTAGAATTTTATAAAAAGTCCCTCAAAAAAAAAAGAAACTCAAAATTTTATTTCTAAGTCGAAATATGCATTAATTTTATCTTTATCTTTTGAAATTTAAAAAATTCATATTTAATTCTTCTAATTTTCAAAAATTCTATAAATTAGTAAAGAAATATTTTATAGTATTCTAAACAAGTATGAAAAAAATTATTCTAAAATTTAAAATTTTAAGGGTAATTAAACAGTTTTTAAAATTTTAAAAAATAACAAGGACTAAAATTGCATGCATATACATTTTGGAAGGACTAAAATATTTTTTTTTCGTAGGGACTAAAAATAAAATTTGAAATATTTATAGGGACCAAAAACATACTTAACCCTATGTTTAATGGGTTCTCATGATTAAGTTGCACTTAACATTTCATTAAATAAACTAACTATTCTAGGGACTTTATTATTTTGGAAAAACAAAACATAGTTAAGAAATGCCTTTTATTATTAATAAATAATTCGATACAAGTGCCAAAAAGTATTGACTTCTAGGGCTTACACTAACAATCAGCTCATATGTTGTTTTAAACTCCACCACACAAAACTCCATTATAATCCCTTTGCACCCCTCCACAACCTACTTACATATTACCCTTGAAAACTCCATGCATACTGAGGCGTATCCAATTCTCCTTAGGAGGAGACCACATAATGTGATAAGTAAATTGTTCTTTATGTTGCAACTGTAGTGTTAATTAAATGTTTGACTGGTAGATCCTTTCATGTAGTGTGACTCCAGTAACAACTTTCGTTAAGAGGCAATTTTTAAATGTAATTATTAAAACATAATTCTTAAAAAAAAGTAATTTTAAGTCTTGAAACAAATATACCTTATAGTTACATTTTGAGATATTATTATTGCTATTATCATATTTAAGGATCAATTTTCAAATGTATTTATTAAAACATAATTCTTAACAAACCTAATTACAAATCTTGAAACAAATATACCTTATATTTTTGAATTTATAAAAACTATAAATATTTTAAATCAAAAGGTCCAATTACATCACTAAATTATTCCATTTACAACCATGAATGGAAAATGAGGATCTATATGATTAGGAATGCATTTTGTTGGGATGTTCATATCTTACATTTAAAATCTATCCTCATAGCTTTATGAAGCTTTACTAGTACATTAATGACATGTAAATTAGGACAAGTTTAAGTGACTTTGTATTAGCATAATTTCGGTAACTTTCGTTAAAAAATCATTTTCTCATATCAATATAATATACATTGATTATTCATTTATTCATCATATTAAGTAAAGTTATCGAAGTCATAAGTACAATAAAGTTATCCAAGTTATTCACTATAAATTATTTATATAAATATAAAGGTTGAACACGTGGCTTGATCATGTGCATCTGATTGATCATACGATCGGGAATCGTTAAATGATATTGTGTTTTCAATGTCCATATAGCACATGCGTGTATCATAGTTAGAACTGTCAAAATGGACCCGGCCTATCGGACCAACCCACGAGCCCTATATTTTATCGTTGGTCGGACTGCAAGAAGTTCGCTTGGACTGGGCTGGTCAAGCGGACTTTGGGCTACCCCATTAAAAATAAATTTATCAAATAATTTTAGTTAATTTTGGAGAAAAAAGATTAAGCTAAGATATGATTGCATAAGTGTATTTCAAGTGAAAAATAAAAGTTAAAGAGGATGAATTATGTTTTTAAGATGATGTGATTAAAGAAATGGTTGTGAAATGAAGAAAAAGTTTGATAAGTATTGGAGATAATATTCAGTTCCTTTATACTTTTACATAGATATCTTCGTGATATTCATATATATGAATGTTGATTTGATGAATATTTTAAATATCACTTAACTAAATTTATGATTACTCTCTACTTATGTTATGTAGTTTTTATCCATTACATTTTTTTTATAAATTTAAAACTATAATATTAAAATAAGAGACTGACTGGCCTATCGGACCACAAGGACTAATTAGAAATTGGATCAGAATATTTTTTGCAGCCCATTAAGTAGTCAGGCCGATCCACTTTAGTCCCATTATATGTTATGACCCTTCGGGCCAAAGCGGATTGGGTCGGGCGGTCCATTTTAGAGCTCTATTCATAGCTAATAATGTAAATGTTAGGTGGTTCACTAGAAACATTTATTTCTGTAAGAAAAACGAGATGTGGACATTTATTTACTAGAATGAAAAATGAGAGAAATTACCAATCAAACCTTTTCCATGAAACCTTATTGCAATAGAACTAACACTCATTCCCTTTGCCACTGCGTATGCAGGCAACTCCCTCCCTTTCTCAATAAATACTTTTCCATTTCTTCAAAGCAATGTTGGTGAGTTTTTTTACTGAATATCACGACTCTTTATTTTTTATCATAAATACAATGAGAGATTCAATCACTCTTTATTTTTCTCAAACTCTAAATCAGCTACAATTCAGTTGGAGCAATGCTTCTCAACTCTTATACCTTAAGATTGGATGTGTTCATCATATTTATCTTATTTCAACTGCCATAATTTTTTTGATTAATTAAGTGAGTTCATAAATTTTCCACCACACTTGGTACATTCTTTTTAAATCTTTTATACATTTTTTTTACAACAAAGTTAAGTAAATTTGGGATCATCCTATTTTCTTTCCCTTAAAGATAAAGAGAAATCTTGTTAACATTATTTTGGAATACATGTTTCTTTAAATCCACTTAAAAATACTAAAATATGTTTCTTTAGCTTCATCACAATCAAGAAAAATATGCATAATAGTATAGGGTTCTAGGAAACACCTCGAACATGTTAAGAGCATATATGAACATGTGTTTATAAGTGAGGGAAATCATTATTTTATAAGTTGATTTTATATAGATGGGATAGGTCAAACTCAGAAATCTAAGATGGTATCAAAACATAGTTCAAGATTCGTAAGTTCACTTGTTATCACATTTTTGCTATCGAAACACCCATTATATATATATATATATATATATATATATATATATATATATATATATATATATATATATATATATATATATATATATATATATATATATATATATATATATATATATATATATATATATATATACACACGAACCAAATCCAATAGTGTTGAGTGTGATGAAGTGTGTTAAGAGTCTCATATTTATTATTATATGGAATTATAGGTGAGGGAAATCATCATCTTACTAGCCGATTTTTTAGAGATGTGATAAGTCAAACTCAAAAGACTAAGATGGTACGAAAGCTTAGTTCAAGATCAACTAGGCTACCTGATATCAAGTTTTTTCTATCGAGTCACCCATCATTTATATCGATATATCAAGTCTAATAGTGATGGACGTGAACGAGTGTGTTAAGAGTATCACATCTAAAATTATATGACTGAAACATATGTTTATAAGTGAGTGCAATCCTCATATAACACGTCGATTTTGTAGGGATGAGTTAGGTCTAACTCAAAAATCTAAGATAGTGTCAAAGCTTATTTCAAGATCTATTTGATCACTTGCAATCAAGTTCTTGCTATCAAGCCACCCAATGTTTATATCCATGCATCTAGCTGAATACTGCATGACAACGCGAGGGAGTGTGTTAAGAGTTTCATATATGACAATATATAGATTGGTCATATTTTTATAAGTGTGTCATTTTCACCGTCCAATCCAGTTTTGTAGATATAAGTTAGGTTAAATTCAAAAATCTAAGAAGACAAGTGTAATATATACCACGATATTTTTCCACATTAATATGAAAAAATAATTTTAAAAGTGACATGTGTACAAAATCATTTTTATATCGGTTAAATGTTTAACCAATGAAAAAAGTTGATGAAAAATAATATAATTTTTATTTTTCTAATTTTAAACAAGTAAACAAACCATCTATTTCAAAATTCATTTTAGATAGTTTTCAACCTCACCGATGTAATAAATTTTGTTCGACTCAATTAGAAATGATAGGTGAAATGACGAAGTAATGTTTTGTTGCGGTGAATTTGTTCTTCCGATGAAGCAGAGAATTGGTTGATTTGCAAAGTTAGCGCTTCAGCGCACAAGTCAATAAGAGAATAAAGAGTAATCTGAGAGTGAGAATGAATTTGAATATCGGAAATGTCACCGTTTTCTTTTTTAGTGAGAGCGATTAAAAACCGGCAGCATGAGATGAAACACGTTGTGCACATAGCTATTGAATATAAGCAGACGGTAAAAAACAAAAATCACAATTCTTAGAAGAATGAGAGATCACGTGTTCCACGTACCTAGGCGCTCTTTTACCACTTAGAAAAAACTTCAAAATAATGCTTCAAAAAGTAGGTAAACAAGCTGGCACACTTTGCAACAACTACTAACAAGTTGGAACACTTGACAACAATTTCTACTGTAACTTCTGTCTCAAAATAGTCATTCATTAACTTCTCAAAATGGTAGGTCATGCATCCCCTTCCCACTCTAAAAGGAATATGGAATGTAATATGTGTCGCTAGCAACATTACCAAACCGTGTTACACAAAGATTATCCAATACTTTTACTTTATCAACAAAACTAAAAGTACAAAAACCTTTCTCATGCAAAGTGTGGACATGGTTTTGATAAATTACAGTTGGCTTTTTGGAAGTGTTTTAATTTGACTAGTGAGATTCATTAGTAAGCAAGTGTATCTAGAAAAGTGGAAAGTGGAAATGCAACAGAAGCATGTCGTAGATTGATTAAGATATAGTAACATTGTGGCACTAGTCAATCAAAAAAGGGTCCACAATGTGTTGCATCAATCGTTAATTAGGAATGTTGCCATATATATGATGTTCCTAGTTCAGTACATCATTGAAAGTACATCACCATTCCTAATTGTTCTAAATTGTAATGCATGTCTTTGACCCTTTCTGTCATCAAATCAGCGAGTAACCCTTCAACTCAACATATATATTGCTATCAGAAATAATAGGACTAGCTACTAATTATTGGATAGGGAAATATAATAGTTTGACTTAGAGATTCATATGTTGGTAATGGTAGTAGCAAAGTCTAACAAATGGCAACTATTATTAACATAGAATTATTGTATATCTGACCAAAAAGAAAAAAGAATTATGAATAGTAATTAACTTATACTCAAAGTAAATTACACTTGAAACATGTCGGACTCTAAATACAATTTACCGTATTGAAACAAAGATTTGGCGATAGGTTGATAATGACTACTATAAAAAGGCTTCTATGTGCGCTTTAAATGCACTTTGTGCATATGAAGCGTTGTTGCGCCTATGGGATCAACGTGCCCCAAGCCCGTAGGTGAGGAAGGTGACACGCCTAGCCTCACTCAAGTGTAGTTACTGTTTTGAGAACTCATTAGAGTTGTTGGATGTGTGTTTTGATCTTCTAACGTGACCATTGAATTTGGCGTTTGTTGTGCCTATAATGCGAGAACTTGAAAATCATTTTCACTTTTTGCAATCCTCTTTTCTTCAAGGTGTTTTGAGATAGCGTTATGTTAGTCACTTCACTTTTCGCAATCCTCTTTTCTTCAAGGTTCTTTGAGATAGCGTTATGTTAGTCACTTCTTTTTTACTGTTGAGAGTTCTAAATTTCGGATTGCTTCGCTCGAACTTCCTACATTTTCACTTGATTTCTTTAGACAACCTGCATTAAAACACAAGGCATTTTGTTTTTCTTCCCTTGTTCATTTTTTAGTTTTCAATCTTGTTGGCATATGGAGAATCCAAGAAATCTAGGTTTAGGTATCCCCTTTGTAGAACTTAGCAATGTTGGTTCTAGTACCAAATTGGTTGTACTCAGTCCTAGTGATATGGGGCCTTATCCCACTCGTGTAGATATGAAACATGTCGGGATATGATTTATATTGGGGAAGTTAATGTGAGTAATCCCGATGTTGTTGAAAATCTTATGGATGACCCTAAGATTTAAAAATCATTTTTAAAAATTAAAAAAAAAAAATCTTGTTAAAACATAATGGCCATGTACAACTCATTTATAATGAATGTTTAATAAATATTTGATCACTCCAAACTAAAAAATATATTAAATTCATCTTATTTAACTAAAATTTATATAATTATATTTCAACAGTAAATAATCATTTATTATTATGTAAAAGAAAATCAAACCCACTTTATAGTTTACAATGAATATGTTAATATTCAAGAAACAGTATTTTATTTTTCTCCCCAATAGAGTACTAGTATATAAATAATACATATTCTTATGAGATAAGATCCCCTGCCAATGTTCTAATTCCTTCTCTTATCATTTGAATGAAAGAATTTAAGGTGAAATCAAATATTATCAATTGGTAGGAGTCTGGTGCAAACGTGTTCCCCCAGAAATATTAGATGCAACAGTTTTTTACGAACGCAGCTAGCATGTACCATCCATATAATCCACCAGCAATTCCTGAACCGTTCCTCTATCGGGCATCTTCCCGGCCGCACCATATATAGGTGCCAGTCCTCCACTTATTGGACCCGGATTTTGTTTCACCTGAAATTCACACACACAGAAAAGCTAAATAGAAAGTACAGATCAAATTATGATTAGTATTCTATACAGAAGAACAACTTACAGTTTCCACAGATTCCTTTAAATCCCTTATAAAGTCATCAACAATTGGTACATGTTGCAGTGTCACGCAGATATGGATGCTGATTCATGCAGAGAAGAAAATTTAGTTTATTAAAAGTAAAACCATAATCCTGAAATGATCAGAATTGTAAACTAGAAAATATGATACTCCAAGGTCCAACCTGTTGGGTCTCTGCAATGCATTCAAATGCCAACCTTTGGATGACATGATATCGTTGACCTCAAATATATCCAGAACTTTGGATCCAAAAGCTATGATTGTCATATCTGGTCGTCCAATGATAAACAACTCAGGAATCTCCTCTACGCTGCATATAGCATAATCATAACCCTTACATTCAAAAAACATATACAACGTACAGCACAAGAAATAGATACAGAAAGAGACAGAGTATCTGTACCCTTTTTGTAGTCTTTTTGATCCTTCCATAACTGCTTTGGTATGTTCCAAGTAACCTGTATAATGAATTGGACCATCAATAAGCCTTACATCACACATTAGAAACCTCATTAGAGTTTACAGAAATGGAAAGCAAATTATTTAGTTCAAAATTCGTGGAGAGGTACCTTCTTTCCCTAGAGACATCATTGCTGCCCATGCACCAGCAATAAGGCTTCCAGGTCTACTTCCAGCTATGGTTGGAGATACATACAACCCACCAGACCACTCGGTAACTGACAAATGAATCACAAAGAAAACGACAACGGAATTAATCCCATAACAGACAAGTACAGAGGTATACTACTAGGAATTGTATATGTCCTTCTCAATATATAAGTGCAATAGAAAATTATCCAAGACATTACATAAATTGTAGTCTTACCTGCAACAAATTGATTCTGTAGAGTCCAGAAGCCACAAAGAAAATACGTTAGTAATCAGCTGCAAGTAAGTCAACAACTAATTTCCAAAAAACAGTGGAAGGCGGGATGCAAAGAAGTTAATCCATAAAATAGAATCATAAACCGAGGGGAGGAAGATAAAAGAGAACCTATATTTATAGTATTCATTTTTTTGAACGAAAAGATATTTTATTGGATAGAAAAGATGGAAAACAAAAATAGGGAATGAGTAAGTTCTAGATACAATAAATAAGGAAAATAGAAAATGAAAGTCTAGATTCTAATTTAATAAACACAGCCATAATTTTAATCACTTCATTTTTACCAAAACATTAGCACATGTCATAAAAAACTGCTGCAAAGTAGAGGCTGAACCCCCATTAAAAATACCACAAAGATGGCGAATTCTTCTTAAACGAGCTTTAAAACGATCCATCACCAAAAGTTTTAACTAGTTACTGTTTCTAAATGAAATTCCAAATGTTTGTCATTGGTTGAATTTTGATTGTCCCTTTCTATTCTAGTAACTTTTTGAGAGTTTCATATGAAATGCACTGAAATAGGGGTAATGTTAGGGAATGGGCATGTAAAAAATAATTGTGCACTTTTATAATTCACCTATTGATTGTATATTCATCATTAAGGGGCTCAAGGATAGATATTAAAATCACAGTATTTTGCATTTGAAACATACAATTCCATGTCATAGATATGAATTTCAAATGATTTTGAATTGCAATACATGCGGACATTGGTGCAATTCCATATCAATAATGTGAGATGTACGGTGTCGGTGCAACAATATGCTATTTTTCCTCCTTTTTCTTTCCTTTGAGACTTCTCTCAAATATATTGAAAACTCAAATAAACTTAAATTGGTAAGTGAAAAAGAACTTAAGGTCTAAATGCACCCTATTGGACTATTCTTAACCACAGGAGCTTCACAGTCACTAGTTCACTCAATGCATCCTAATTGGCTGTTTCACTGCTCTGTTTTTATTCTTCCAATGCACCTTGTTTGGATATAAAACTGCTAAGTTTTTGTTCCTACAAACATACGCTTCATACAATCATTTTATATGGCTCCCAAGGCAAAGCTCTGGGAATCATAGTTAATTCTATAAGGCTGAATAATACAGTTATCTAGTGTACTATCAGTCTATATATTATATATTTGAGAACTACCAATATAATTTTGTTTACTTAAGAAGTTTCCCAACACGATTTACTATTTAAATTGTGATTTTGGTAGCCATTTACTCGCCACATTATATAGTTCCTCTTCTATCTCCTGTTTCTATTATTGTACTTAGAAAATAAAAGCTCCCATCTTCAATGATGATGTCCTAATGCAATATAATTATTGAGCAAACCAATTATTTACCTTTCTGATTTCATGGTTCCTATATAGAACGATACTTGTTCCTTTGGGAGCTAACCCATATTTATGCACATCCACTGATATTGAAGTAACCCCTTTAACAGAAAAATCATAAGGTGGAATATCGTACCTAGGAAGAAAAGGTTAACATGAATTATTTAAACTGGAAACGGCATTCATTGAAAAGTTAAGAGCGATGTATGAAGCTCAATAAAACAGTGTGTTTATTCCCATTTTGTGTAGGGTTGTATCATATACTCCCATTTTCGATAGGGCTGGATGGATGATTGCCTGTGTTATACTCGGTTAGTATAAACACCAACCATAAAAACATACTATGCAAAATGCATAATCCCAAACAGTAAGACTAGAGATATAGAAAATTATTTTACTTAATAAAAAAAAAAAGGTGTGTATTTGTGAAATAGTTGTAGTTCCTCTAATGCTTGGAAAGATGTTCAGTCTAGATAGTTGAAAAATAAGTTAGAATATGTTGTCAGATGGAGAAGAAAAATCCAAACATCGACAGATCTTTAACTCCACAGGTTAAAATGAAAAATCCAAACAGATTTTACTCCACAAGTTAAATTTTAGTATGAAAGTATAGAGCCTAAAATAATAACAAGGAAAAAATCAAAGACAAAAGTATAACAAAACTGACAACAATATCGAATAACAGTTCGCTAATATAAAATGAGTAATGCCAGCTATACCCAAGCTCACGAGCGAAAGGTAATACAAAGCCACCAAGGCAAAGGTCCACATGGAAACAAATGCCAAAGCTTGATGCTAGTTGACCAAGTTCCTACAGGAGAAATTGTCAAATTATCTATGTTATAGTAGTTCAGCAAGCCAGTTGAATTCATACAATTTTTGTAACAGTAGATAACGGGGGGAACTTACTTCAATGGGGTCTATTATCCCATGAGGAAACCCGGGAGAAGATCCAACAATCTGCATAATCACATGATAGTCAATTTCACTTGAAAATAAAAATTAGAGCTATTAAGAGTTTGCATATCTTATAAAATCCAATACAAAGAATTTTCAATCTTTTAGAATATATTCTATTAAACGGAAAAAATCATAGAATAATAAAATAGCACGATTGAGTAACTTCATACCAAAATGGTATTTTTGTTGATATAACGCCGAATTGCTTTCACGTCTGCTTGAAAATCTTTGTTAACTGGAACACGCCATAGTTTTATGTTAAAATACTGTGCAGCTTTGTCATATGCTGAGTGACCAGACTCGGGAATTATCCTATAATCGAAAAACTAATTTTCAAATAAACCAAAAAGAAGATAATATACCAACGATATAAAACTGAATTATCAGTGCCATACATTTCGGGTTTTGTAAT
Source organism: Vicia villosa (assembly GCF_029867415.1). NCBI lineage: Eukaryota > Viridiplantae > Streptophyta > Magnoliopsida > Fabales > Fabaceae > Vicia > Vicia villosa. Next base: position 23,082,813 of record NC_081185.1, read on the forward strand.
TCCTTTTTTGGACTTCATATAGTCGCGAGATGATTTAACAGCTAATAATATGCTTTCAGTTCCTCCTGATGTCATGTTTCCACATATTTGTCCTCCAGATGCCTTTTCTTTACTACCGAGAAGTGCCGCTGTCATTGCAACCACTTCTGCCTCAAAGCGTACGACACTCTGGAATACATCCAAATGCAAGGGGTTGGTATGTGCAAACCTGAAATTTTATTAACATTAATGGCTGGATGCAAATGCATAAACATGGAATGACCTTAGGATGTCAAATTCTCTAAACTGTCAGTCATTCAGATGCCTCGATATTATCAACAAATTTGATGTCAAAGTCTAATTTTGAAACAGTTCCAAAAGGGCAGACATTAGAGCTAACCCAGGTTATGATTATTAACAGTTAACATTCCATGTACCGTTTGATGAACAAGTTAGTACAAGACAGAACATAACATGAGTTTTATTCCATGATTGGTGCATATTGTACACAGAAGAATATGGAACAAGGTGGAAAAAGTTGTTATTCCAAAAAAAAGGTGAAAAAAGTTACAACTTTTGGTTTCACTGAAAAGGCAAACTCAAAGAGTACATAATGGAACAGATTGTTTTGTTTCGTTCTGTTCATGTTCCAAACACTATCTCAGTAGCAACAAGATGCCAACTTAATTTCTAATTAGATAGAAGTCATAACCACAGGTTTGCGTTGAACATTTTCAAACTCAAACAATAAGGAAAGCACTTCCCAAGTTCCTATAACTCATGGGCAGACTATGTCAGAAGCCAGATTAGTGTTGAGACAAAATGCATAATCTAATAATTCTACTTAAAAGTGGAATAACTCCAATGTCAAAAGCAAACAAGCTTGGGTAGGTAATCTCTGAAGTAGGCATAATGAAATTTAATCTGGTTTCAAAACCACTGAACTAATAAAATTCAATTATGTGTATATTTCAAACTTAAAGAACATAATTCTTTAGAAACTAAGGTTACGGGGTTGGGCCAGAGTCTAATAAAGAGACTGAGCAGGGAATTCACAGTATTACTTATGTGGCAGGTAGTGGGATATATAACAGAATATAATGGAGAGAAAACAGAACGGAGGGTCGTTGAATATTATTCAGTTAAAAACCTCATGGATTGGGCAGAGAGAGATTTGCCTCTTCTCTTCAATGATGTTGCTCTGGGATCACAAGGGTTCATCTTCCGTAATAGTTGTTTTTTTTCAATTAATAATACAATTTCTTTCTATGTCAAGAAAAAAAAAACATAATTTCTTCTTCTCTTTAATTTGAGTTCTATCATAATTATCCATCGGTATGTAAAAAAAAAACTATTAAAAGAAACATAAAAATTCAACTGAAAACTCTGCAGGTCTTACTAACATTGAGCAGGCCTCATTTATGACATAAAAATGTTCACTAGACTCACTTCCTCCAATGTAGCTGCAAGAAATAAATAATTTAAAAGAAAAAATGTCATCAGTCCCATGTACAACCAAATGGACCCCTCCAAATAAATAAAAGCATCCCAAACAGAAATGATCAAAATTTAGCATTTAATGCTATGCAAATTACTAACATACACTGTACCAGAGCATTTGCCTTGCCAAACTGCATCATTTTTTTTCTCTTCTTTCATTTTCTCAAGCACAGATGTCCCCAACCCCGTGCTTGGCAACTCTGTCGTCCAACCATCTCTTTTAGATTTACCATCCGACTGCAACTTATCCACAACCTGTATTCACAATGACCAGATTAAAAACAAAATTAGTCACCATCCACAATCTGGCCTAAAGAAACCAATAAACTGTTAAAGCAACAAGCGCGCCCAGCTATTAACAAATAATAATGCAACTGTAGCTTGACATTTCTAATATCCAAGAATTCACCTGCCACTTAAGGAACGGCAACAATACCACAAAGTGAACCCTACAATTTTAATTCAAAAAATCCAACTCTTCTTCACCTCCTAAACCCTAAGTTTAGCATTCATTAATCACTTACATCACTTTTTAACCCCATACTAAAATGACCCCAAGGGTAAGGGCGAAGCGACAGGCTTCATAAGAAAAACAAAACCCTCGATTTCGAAGGTACAAGTGCAATAAATAACACCAATCACATAACCTAAACAAAAAGTACAAAAAAATAAATTGAAATGTCTAAAAGGAGATATTTGACCTAGAGGAACTGCCATTAATTACATGTAACTATCAAAAGCTCCAATTCCACAATATGCAATTCAAAACTACCTCGTTTTCCACCGCAAAATCCAACATATGCATTTTTTGACCTTGTCGCCAAATAATGCATATGTTGGATTTTGCTGTGGAAAAAATTGATTTTGAGTGAATTGATTGAGTTGAACAGTAAATTTCAATATAAAAATCACGTTCAAACTCAAAAGCTAAAAATTCTAGCTACACGTAGAATCAATTCTTGAGGCAGAATCAATTCTACTTTAGAACAATCAAACATATACATAACCAAAAATAGCATATACCTTTATTAAAATAAATTTAAAAACTTATATTAATTGCATACACGAGTTCAAAAACACAAAAAACTGAACTAGCCACTAATCTGATAAACAAACACATGCAGTAGTATATCTACCAAAATCAAATTCAAATCCAATAACCAAAACACAAAAACTCAATCCACAACAACAACAAAGTCACGTGAAGTTGAATCAATCCAATCCAATCCAAACCAAACCAATCCAGTATAATAGAATTACTACACTATACACTATATCTAACCTTCTGTTTTTCAGCATCTATATAACTCTTCACACCAGGAATCAATCTGCAAATCAAACAAAAACAGATCTCAATTCAAATCACTAGCACTAATCATAATCGTTAACATAAACTATACAATGCATGCGATGATATTAAGTACTTGATGAAGTTCATGAAGAACCCTAGGAGAGTAGCTTTGACTCCTTTATCACGAAAAACTTCGAAAAACGAACGAACTACGTTCGCGACAAAGAGAGTGAAAATCGGAACGAGAATCAGTGCAAGAGGTTCGTATTGAGATAGAAACGAATTCGCGGTGGTTCGAAAGTGATTAAAGTGATAAGTCAACACAGAAGAATCCATAACGCGAAAAGAACAATGAAGAAGAAGAAGAGAATGAATGGATAGATTATAGATAAAAGGAAAAAGTGATTTATAAGAAAAGTTGATTATTGTGAATGATTAATAGTAATGATAATCGCTTTTTTTTGGAGTTGCGTGCAAGTTGTTTCTTAGTGGCTCGTCGCGTGTCGTTGTCACGTGGGCGTTATGGTTTTTTCTACTTCTTCGTTTATGGGCAGCCGTGACTAATTTGATAAAGCGGATTCTTTCTAAATAAGGTGGTTCGGTGTATGAAGCCGGAGAGTTTTCCAAAAGTACCTATAAGTTATCTATAAGTTTGTTTTTCCAAAAATATCATGTTGGAGTAGTTGAACTTGAAAATGTAGCTTTCTTTGGTAAAAAAGTGAATCTTGTGTATTGATGATTTTTCATTTTTAAGGTAATTGAATCTGATGATGGTTTATAAGAAAGAATGAATAGATCTTTAATTGAAATGATAAGATATTTTCAATTGAATGTTTTGAATAGAGATAATTAACATGGTGTGATACTTTATCATGAGTACAAATCGATAGAATTTTAGTTTGTGATAAGTAGTGTATATTTATGTCTAATCAGTTTTTCTTTTTGAAGAATGTATTTATTTTACAGTTTATATTTTTTTTTACATTTTGTTCATTTAAACCCAAGCTCATAAACATAGAAATCATTGAGTGACATTCTTTTCCTCGCATGGTTCTTTGTAGATACAATACATCACGGAATACTTCCAATCTTTTGCTTGCCGCTTCACTGCGTCAATAGTATCCAATAAACTTAAGAGTTTTTAGTAGGTTAAACTCTTAAATCACCTTATACAAGGAAAATAAATTTTACGACTAACTTCCAATCATACAGCAAAGAAGTATAGAACCGACGATTCTTTCTTCTAAATGACGGATTGAAGCAGTTAGTCTTCTTTCCAAACAGAAACTTTGAGTGGTTAGTCTTCAAGCTTTAAACCAAAATTTTATACGGGATAATCTTGAACTTGAGGGAGATTTTAATATCGGGCTTTGCTCGCAAACCGAACCTTGATTTTATGTCGGGCTAGCTAAGAACCTTGGAGATTTTAACATCGGGCTTATCTCGGACCTTCCCAAGCTTTTAACATCGAGATAAGATTCAACCTAGTGAAGATTTTTACCCGAGATAAGCCTTCTAAGCGAACCGGTGATTTAACTACCAAATCCCCAAAAAACCAAGCTTTTTATGGGTTTAGCTTAGAACTCGAAATAAACCAATCTCCAAATGGATGAATAGTTCAACCAAGGTAAAAACAAAAAAATTCCTTGGTGAACTTACAAATCTATCCTTCTAAAAAAATAACCCCCCCTCACTTGCAAAACAACTTTCTCGAAAGTGCTACTTAGAGAGAGAAAGTAAAAGAAATATTTTAGAGAGGGTGTGAGGAGTGAACTATGAAATTCTCACGTTTATGGATGTTAAAAAATGTGGGAAGGGACATCTATTTATAGGCTAGAGATTGGCACAAAAAAGGAGAAATTTTAGGACCATTTATGACTTGTCAATCGGTTGGTGACATGCTCCAATCAATTGGTTTCCTTCAAATTAATCGATTACTAAGTTAAAAATGGTAAGGAAAGAAATATAGTTGTTACCTATCATTAAGATGTTGTCCTTATCGTTTATGATACATTTTTGAACTTTCCCAATCGATTGGGATAAGGTGTCAATCGATTGACGTAGACTAAAGGGTTTGGGAGTCGATTAAGCAAGAGAAAGGTGTTAGGTACCCTTCGCCTCCCTTGTAATCAAGGGAACCTTCTATAGATCTAGGGTAAGTGTGCTTGCTAAGGGATGTTTGCTTGACTAGGTTTCTACTTATATTCATTTATTCACAAGGGATAGGATATGTACAATTAAGAGTTAGTGAACTCACTAAGGCATCGCACCTTATGCCTACGTATTAAGGAATCAAAATTATCGTAGTTCGTAGGTGTTAGGTTAGTGTTTTTTACGGATTGATGTTGGGTCGCCTTTGAGCGATAAACATATGTATGCTCACACGATGGAGACTTATAGCTTGTTTCTAGTTTGCATTTAAGGGAATGGAGCAAACCCTTTTTGAAAATGATCTTGAGTTTTTTGATAAGGTAGTGAAAAAATTGAATTGGGTAGACAGTTTAACCTAAGCTAAGAGGAAGCATGTTCTTTATTATTGTAGGGGTTAATGAAAATAAATTTAAATTAAGGAAAAGATGCATTTTTTGTTATTTTGAGATATTGGAATTTGGAACTAGAAGAAGAAGTATTGTGGGGTCTAAATTAATTAAGAGAATGGTCTAAGCTATCCTAGTTTAGTTAAATTAAATTAATCTAATTTTCTCAACAAATGTTAAAAAAGAGCAAGAAACAAACAAACCTAATAAAAACCTAAGTAATTATCAAAATTACTAAAATAAAACAAAATAAACGATTAAAATAAATAGTAAGAAACCAAATATGAAGAGATAAAATAAAAAAAAAACAGGAGGTGCTAATTATATTGGGCTAGTGAATAGGGGCGTAGGAAGTGAAGAAAGAAAATCATGAGAGATTCAAGGCCCAGGTGCTGGTCTACACATTCATGGAGAGAGTCAAAGTGTTGACTCCCTTATGGACTTTTGATTAATCCAACGAGATCATAGCAGATCTCCTCATGGGCGTTGTATGTGTATACTAAACAAAGTAGACAAAATGGTTGGCCATGATTGAAGATCGGGAAGGGAATATGGTGAGCATGTGGGTACATGAATGGTCAAGGTACGCTAATCTCGTGGCATTCAAGGGGACACGTGTCAAAGATCTCATGCATGTTATAGGGATCATAAGTCCTTTTTTCTTTAGAGAAAGTTTATTTTTCCCACTCTCTTATCTCTCCAAGTCAACCTCTCTTTCGCTCCTCTCCAAACCTCCACCTAGGAAGCCTTGCCTCCGCCGTTAAAACCACCTTAGAAACCCATATTCCAGCTGAAGTTCAACCGGGATCTTCAACCCTAACCCAATTTCCCTAAGAACCCTAGAATGGAATGAACCCTAACCCTAAGTCCACCATGAGAACCTCATCGAAGAAGATTAACATTTGTCTTCTCCGGCCACCACTTACTCAATTTTTTCATAATTCCTAAATAACTACCCATGTCAACATGAAATTTACCATATGGCATAGATTGACCCTTTCTCTTTACGAATATGAACCCCAAATTATGAGAATCCAACGTTGAACCTAACCTTACCTTGGATCTAAGGTCAAACACCATAAAAACAAACATGCATGGATTATTACAATTAAAGCATCGAAGTCAAAGAGATTGCAAGCATGATTAAACGTTAACCTACAGAGAGGAGTCTTCTCTGATGGCAAGAAACTAAGTCTATTTTTAATTCTCTAATGATTTTATTTTTCTTTTAGGACGTTTCTCCTTTACCGATCTTCCTCTCCTCCCTCTATTTTCCTTCTAGAATTTGTTGCAGGTGGTAGAGCTCAAGAAGTTAGGGTTTCAATGTAAATCCCTAATCACTTTGTGGATTAAGGGATTTGATTGGGATGGGAGTTGCAGCAACTTTTAGGCTATGTTTGCGAGTTTGGAGAGAAATGGAGGGGAGAGCTTTAGAAAATAGGAAGGATTGGGTGAAAAGAATAGAAATATTTTGAGTAAGAGGATTTTGGAAGGTTTGATTTTATTAATAACACCAAAAACCTCCTAAAATGGGGGAACTCAAAAATTATATTGAATGAGGATTTTGGAGGGCTTGCATAAAATTTTCAAATATCTTTTAGGTTGTTATAGTATTCTGAAAATTATTAATTTAGTAATGATAATGACTCTTTTATCATTCTAAACAAAATCATTTTTTCAAAAAATGTCAAATATTTTCCTATATTTTCTTAATTTTTCGTTTTCGGAAGTCTTCCCCTCCCCTCCCCCCTCCAAACTCGCAAACATAACCTTAGGGTTCTTCTCTCAATAAATTTGTCCCCTTGGACTCCTCTAACCCGACCCAATAATTAAAGTAAAAATGATAATAACTATGTGACTAAAAAATGGAATAAAAGCTAATAAATTGGTAATTACAACGGACCCTAAAAATGATAAATTGACTCAGCAGTCTATTGACTCCATTAACTAAAAATTAAAAAATAATATAGCGAAATTAAAAAACATTAATAACGATAACAATATTAATAATGGTTAAGTAATGATACTAATAATATTTTAATTAATATATTTTTTATAAAAAGAAAACGAAACAATTTAGAAATGAAATGACCCAAAAAAAGTCAAAATAAGTTCTCTTTGACTTTTTGAATCAAAAGAGTTGACACTGGCTTGTAAGACTTAGATAGCTTTAAAAGTTCAGAACATTGTAGAGTAAAAAGAAATGGGTGGACAAATTTCGGATATGATAGTTGTCCCTACTTAATCACCCTTTGCCTCGAGAGTGCGACAGACGAAGTTCGATCACGTCAGTGGTGGAGGATAATTAAATATCAGAGGACCCTTAATTTTCCATTTAAGAGACAGTTTGAGTGAATGACTATCTGGCTAAGGATATGCGGGTAATTATCTATCCATAACTTTAGAGCCTTCGAGTCTTGATTTTGTCTGAGAGTACTTGGATTAAAGTAGGTCTCCTACTTGGATGCAACGAGGACGTCAGAGAGAGCAACATAGCCATGTGTCATAGAATTCAAAGTGTTTTGGACGGACCAACTAATGGATTTGTAAAAGCAATGTCTTAATCAATAGCAAGAAGGTGCCTAAAATAGGGGATTAACTAGGCGGGCCATGAAATGATTTACCTTGGCCACGAGAGTTATAAGGCAAGATTAATAAAGTTGACCTCAATCGAAGGATTTACAAGGTAGATAGAAAAAAACTTATCTTAGCCAATGGACTTACAAGATAGATTGAAAAATGTTTGTCTAAGCCAAGGGAATTATAAGACGAGATAAACTTATTTTACCTCATCCAATAGACTTATAAGGTAAAACATAAAGAGAGTTGTCTCGGCCAAGGGACTTATAAGATAATATGGACCTACTTTACCTCAACCAATGGACTTATAAGGTAAATAGGAAAGGGATTTGTCTCGGCCAAGGGACTTACAAGACAAGATATATATAATTTACCTCAACCTAGGGATTTACAAGGTAGACTGAAAGGGTTTTGTCTGAATCAATGGACTTCCAAGACAAGATAAATACATTTTACCTAACCTATAGATTTACGTAGTTCACCTCAACCAAGAGACTTACAAGGAAGACTGAGAAGATTTGACTAAGCCAAAGGACTTACAAGACAAGATGGACATGATTTACTTCAGCCAAAGGACTTATGAGGTAGATTGAAAATGGATTTTTCTCAACCAGGGGACTGACAAGACATGACGAACCTATTTTACCTCAGCCATATGACTTATAAGGTGAATAGGAAAGAAAATTGTACCGACTAATTGTAACACCCCGAATATTATAAGTGTTATTTAATTATTTTGTTGTGAATTATATGCACGTAATTAAAGGGTATGCAGTAAGGGTGAGTGCGAGGACTTGGTTTCAATGGATTAACTTTAAATTTTAAAGCTTAGAATAATATTACAATAACAATATAGTGAATAATAATATATTATTGTTATTACTAATATTATTAGTATTAATACTATTAGGATTATTTTTAATATTAATATTATTAGTATTATTGAGATAATTAACTAATAAATAGAGTAATGAGAATTAGGGAATATAAGGAGAGAGCAGGGAAGTTAGAAAACACTTCTACGTGAAAAAAGAAGGAGGAAAGCTAGGGCAAATAAAGGGAAACAACCAATTTCACCATCGTCAAAGAGAATCAAGCTTGGAATTGAGGTAAGAGGTTGAATGGATTCAAATAAAGGTGATTAAACATGAGAGGCTAGTGAGGTTTCCTTCCCCTCTTAGGACTTTTGGTTATTTTCCATAGATTGATCTAAATCCTTATGTGTTTGTATGATTTATGATGAAATTCGTAATCTGAACTTTGTGGGTATGAATCTGTTGATGATAAATTCCAGAATATATGCAATCTGTGATGGAAACTCTCGTGTGCTTTAAAACTATGAACAAATCAGTGAAATTTCCTTTATTCTTGAGAATAGAAGTGTTAATTGCTGTTGTTGATAGATAGATTCATGTAGTATAATCACAAGTTAATGAAGATGAATTGGAAACTAGTCTGGAACCGAGTTAGGAAGTGTGGAAGTGAATCAATTCAGAGGGATTCGTACTGATTCAGGAAAATTGGGCTTTAACAGTTTCGTCTGGCCAAACGCGTATGGGGCAGGGCGATACGCGTATGGGGTTCCCATAAGATTAGTAGTTGAAAAATGAGTCCTGGTGGTACGCGTATGATAAGGGTATGGTGGGAGGCCATATGCGTATGGGGAGTGATACGCGTATGGGCCTGGGATGAAAACCTTGAGGGAAAACACCTTTTTAGTGATACGCGTATGGGTGGCTGCAGGCAAAGGCAATACGCGTATGGGGAAGGATCATACATGTATTTGCCTGTTGTGTGTAGTTTTGCATTTTTGCGATTCTTTTCTTGATATCACAATGCATTGCAATTTGTACTGTTTCAAGAGAGTGTAAACGAATTAATTAATTAATAGGTTAATTAGGATGGGATGAGGTGAGCATAATCGGGTGAATTCTCGTGATTAAACTATGAATTGTGATTCATGGATTGTGACTATGATATATTGCATTATGTGAATATGCTTGGTTTAATGCAATGATTTCTAAGGGTGGAACATAGTGAGTATGTGACTCACGTGTGATCAATGAGGATCGTACTGTGTATAATGTTGAGATGAATTGTGCATATTTGGTTTGTCATGCATCATTGTGTCATGTCATGTGGAGATGAGCCTAGGTGGGAATCCATGATGGGTGCCTAGTATCGTCCGAATTTCGACGAGAATCAGGTTCATAATAAATGAACCGTATTGGTTGTGTTGGGACCGCGTGCATCGATTTGTTATAATGTGATTACTTTGCATACATAATTGAAAATGTGATTGGTGCATTGTGGGAGTGCTTGATGATTATATAAAATGTGTGTATATGTGTCCATACGATTATGTATGTGATGTTTGGTGTGTGAATTACTACTCCTTAGCATGTGATATTCACTGTTACTTATTTGAATGTAATTCTCACTCCTTTTCTGTTGTTGCGTCTGTACTTCTTGTGGGACTTCAGATAATCTGGTACCTGAGTAGTTCCTGGAGCTTGTGTTTCTTTTGGATCGATTCGTAGGAGTCGCTCAGGTACATAACATTGGGATGTTGGGGATTTTATTTCACATTCATTTTTAAACAATAACTAATTTGTTACATATCATGTTTCGAATCTAATGTTGGACCACTGAGAGTGGACTTTTATTTGTGATTTGAGGTCGTGGTGCCATGATTTGATTTTGTTTTGTATTCCGCTGTTTAAATTCAAAAAGATTATTTTATGATAAAAATCAACTTGTATGGTTTGAGATTATGGGATGTGGCATCCTGCTTGCTTGATTTTTGTTTTATCACTCTGATTTTTCTAATTAAATAATAAAGGGAAGTGGGGTGTTACACCAATGGACTTATAAGACAGGATAAATGTAAGAACAAGATTGGTCCTGCATCTGGCCTTGAGTTTTGATGATAAGTTTACATGTTATCTTAAATAACAATTATGTTCTCTAATGGTTTATGTCTAGTTTGTAGCTTTTGCTAAATAGGTTCTGACTCTGGTAAGAAGACATGTGACGTCATTAGATTCTGAACTCAACACTCTGGAAGAATACCTACGCGTGTTACAAAGGAAGTCAATATTCTGGATGCTACTTCTACAGCGGTTCTAAGGAATGTTAGTACAAGAGATTTTGATTGCGACTTTAGCAAGGAAGCTTTGGAGGTCTTATAAAGCTTTGCTTCTCTGTCGCATGTTCTGAAGATGATGAAGACAATGTTCTGCTGAAAAAGTTCTAAAGATCTGAAGACATTGCTTTTGTGTCCTATGTTATGAAGATGCTGGAGACAAGGTTATGCTGAAGAGATTCTGAAGACTCAAAGACTTAGGCTCTGAAGACTCAAGTTTTGATGCTTATATAACATGCTTCAATCAACATACAATCAAAAGCCTCTGAAGAATTAGAAGATAAAAAATGGCTTGCGTGTGATGGTGAGCATTAAAGTACTAACGTAAATAGTGTCTTCTACTTTTATAGGGTGGCGTAAGAACAATCCTATTTGCACTTGTTATCTATCATTCCCACCATGACCATTGGGGACCTTACAACTGTATTTATATTTCCTATTCTACCCTTCAACGGATCTATCATTCTCTATAAAGGAAGCCATTGGTAGAACTTGAATGCAACTAATCAGTTCTACAAAACTACACCAAAGAGTTGCAAGAACTCTGTTATCGGTATTCTTTGTATAGTTGTATTTCTAGCAAGGAGTTTTTGTTCATATCTTGATTTCAACACTTTTGTGTTGTTGTACTTAAATATCATGTAATTTTCTTATTAGAAGCATACTTCTATACATAACTTTATAATCAACGATGGCTGATAGATGCCTCGAGGGACTAAGTGATAGTCAAAATTCTTAAGAAGACAATGGTTGCGGTCATTGTGGTTTCATGATAAGGATCGGCTGGACTTGTTGGGGTTGTCAACAAGGTTGATCAGAAGCTTATGGCGGTTGTCTATAATTCGTAGGATTATAGTGGATTAAGTTGTTGTTGATAAGGAAAATCACATTTGAAGAGGAGTAACTTTGTTAATAGTGAAGCAAGATAAAAACAATTGTGTTCATTTATTTTTATTCACTTGTTAGCTTTGTAATTTGAGTTGCAAAAAGATTATATTTGGTGCAATCCAATTCAAACCCTCATCTATTGTTTCTTTTACCTTCAATAGATACGTTTTACCTTAACCTAAGGATTTACAAGGTAGAATGAAAACATTTCACCCTAGATAAGGGACTTACGAGGTACACCGAAAAATATTCGTTCCAGCCAGGGGACTTACGAGACGAGATGGATAAGGTTTGCCTCAACCAAGGATTTACGAGGTAGAATAAAAAGGTTTTTGCCTTCGCCAATGGACTTACAGGGTACATAGGAAAGAGATTTATCTCCGCCAAGGGACTTACAAGATAGGATAAAGAGAGTTTACCATAACAAAGGGATTTATAAGATAAACAGGAAATAATTTGTGACATTTTAAGTGAGGATTGGACTTTTATGAAAGGTATCCTGACCCTTAGTTTATGTCATGTATGCATGTTCGTCTTGTTATGTGTTTTGTTTTACTATGATTTTTTTGTTGTGAATGAATGTAACACCTTGTGCTCATGGATATGTTATGTGTGTCATGATGCATGAATGAAACTTTTGATAGTGGTTCGTCTTTGAATTCTTAAACTTACGTGATGTCGACTTCCTGACACCCATATCTTTGTTGTAGTTGAATAAATGTAGCCCATGCGAGTCATCTTTTCGTCTTCTGTTTAGGCTATATCTTGGCAGTCTACATCGACCAGTGTCAATGTGATTAGGTCGAAGTAACCTTTGAAGTGACATGATGTTTTGTTCCCCGAGCGCAGTATTTAGGAAAACTATAAATGTCCCCTTGACTACTTTCAGTTCAAGTCCTTCTTACTGTTTTCAATGCTTGTTATAATTATTATTATTATTATTATGACCATACAACTTTGATGCAATGTTTATCAGAAATAATCGTTATTATACAAACAAGCAGTAAAAAGAAAAACACAATGGAGAAAAGCTTTTTGTGGAAAATAAAATTTTATTGACGATAGTGGGGCTTGTAAATATGCAATACTACAATAAGAAGCAATTCCTTGAAGACATGATTTGGAAAGGTTGGGTTGATAAAACCTAAAGGTTGATCAACAAATACCCTTCAGGGTGTAAGAATTCAAGAACACACTATTTACAGGAATGACTTAGAATTCATGATACAAGAATAAGCTACAAGCATTCTTATGGGCTCTAATTGAGTACATGAGCATATGTTTCATCCAAATCTATACCATCGTATCAATTGCATCCTTTATCAACAAGTCATGATTTATTTCTCAAAATATTTTCACTTTAATCAAGCTTGTTGCAAAAGATCCAACGGGTCCGAATCACTTGAATAAGTGAAGTCGTAGGAACAAGTTCCCAAACACTATTTTTTCCAAATGACTTTAACTCTTATTGCATAACAAGAGACCAATGTTCATCAATGATGGCCTCATCAATTTCCATTGGCCTCACCAATGTTTCATTTTTCCGGTCGCAAACGAGGTACTTGTTCTAAGCCTCTAGATCTTTTTGATTTCTTCTTCGGGTTCGTACTCCTCCTCTAAAAAAGACATGATAGTCCTCTTGAGTTGGTCGAAGGAATGGATATTCCAAAACTTCACTGGCACTGAGGGTTTGACGGGAGAGAAAATGATATGCCCTTCCCTTATGCGGTATTCCGGTTTAGTATCGGGACGCTTCATTGATGTTCAGTGACATCCACCCGGCCTAATGCGAGACATTTTTGTGTTTGTGTTTAGGGTTTGTGTTTGTGTTTGTGTGTAATGTAAACCTAGAAACCCTAAATTTATAGAAGCCTTTGGAGACTATGGACCACACAATCTCTGCCACATAAAGATCCGTAGATATATCTACGGAAGGGTTTTAAAATTCCTCTTTCTGTAGATGCATCTACGGTAAATACCCATAATTTTTCAAATTAACACCTTCCGTAGATGCATCTATGGAAGTTTCGCTGTTTGTTTTTGCAGCAGAAACAGTGCAGTAGTTAGCAGTGATTGCAAATGGAAAAATGTATAAACACATAAAGACATAAAGTAAGACTTGACAAAAAAAATTATATTGCAATGTTATAAAGTGTATATATTACACTTTGAAACTACATAAATACATTAAAAGAGCTATCGCCGGCTAAATTTATTGGGAGTTCTAATCTTGACTTTTCGGCATTTGATTCCTTCTCGGTGTTATTCAACTTTTCAAAATCGTGCATCTTATCCACAAAACGGTCTGACCACGTATCGGCAACGTCGGTGTGGCGCTATATCAGACACTTTCGTAGATGCATCTACAGAAGAATGTGGCGCTAAGACCTTGCCGTAGATGTGTAAGAGATCCATGCATGAAATATTTTCTAATTTGTTTCATATTATTGTCTTGTAGTTTCATATTTCGGCTTAGAGCCACTTACATCGCAAATAAAAAATAAGTATATTTTATTGTTTTATTATTTTCAATATTTATATTAACTCAAAACTACTTTTATTTCAATTTAAATATTTATAAACAAAAACCATTTATTAAATTTTATATATTTTTCATCACAAGGAATATACTAATAATATCTCATTATTTCCTAAAAAAAAAAAATTATTTTTTCATTGTATTAACTAGGGTAGAACGACATAGTAGCGACCCGAGCCTCCAAGGGTTTCATCAGGTGTGAAATTATCTTTTGGTTTTCTTGGTGATCATTCTTCACTAACCACCATCGTTCAACACCACAATCGCTCATCGCCGAACCCTAAAACGGTACCGTTTTCACGGCATAAATCCTCTGCATCAGAGTGTTCCTCTAGTTCCGGAGGTTCACTGGCCACACACCATGGCTCTTTCACTCGGGAAGATCACCATTATCCTTGGTGCAGGTACACACACTCTTCTCCACCTTCGATTTTCCTTCCTTCAATTTCATTGTTTCATTGATTCCTTGTTACGGTGTATGAATTCGTAAAAAAAAAATGGAATCTAGGTTATTATGATTGTGTTTAATTTTATATCAAGGTTTTAATTGCGTAAAGGCTTTCGCAATTTCGGTCGGTAACACTGATTGCAGTTGTCGATGTGTGAATTAACCTAAAAACGGTGAATAACTGTATCGGTATCGGCACCTGACAATACTGTGGTTTTCTGTGGTTTTTGCGAACGCGGACTGGTTTTTAGAACCTTGTTTAATAGTATTATGAAGTATTATTTGTGAACTTTGGTATGAAAATTGAAATGCGTTACTGGAATAGTCACTGAAATAGTATCGTTTGTGTTTTAGGTCTTGTTGGTTCAGTAATGGCTAAAGAAGGTCGATTGCCGGATGTATCTGGTCTTGTATCTGGTGCTTTCAAGGTTAGTTTTTGTAATTTTCTGGGAAGGTTATAGGAAACTAAGATAGAGACTATAGGCATGCTTGAATTGGCTTATTTGAGATTTTTGGGAGAACTTGTGAAAATAGCTTATGACATTGTTAATGTCATAAGTTATTTTCAGCTGATTTTTGTTAGGTTATAACTTGTAGGAAGACCATTTGACTTTAATTGTACCTCTTGTTATGGAAAATAGCTTACATACAAGTGCTTGTGCTATAAGCTACAAATAAACTGTTTATTCAAACGTGGTGTATGTTGTTTTAATACTATAGGGCATGCTTGAATTGGCTTATTTTAGCTTTTGGGGAGAACTTATGAAAATTGCTTATGACTGTTCATAAGTTATTTTCAGCCGATTTTTGTAAGGTTATGAAAATAGCTCATGACATTGTTAGAAAGTTATTTTCAGCTGATTTTTGTGAGGTCATAACTTGTACGAAAACCATTTAACTTTAGTTGTACCTTTTGCTATACAAAATAGCTTATACACAAGTGCTTGTGCTATTAGCTACAAATAAACTGTTTATTCAAACGAGGGTTATGTTGTTTTAATACTATAGGCATGCTTGAATTGGCTTATTCTAGCTTTTGGGGAGAACTTATGAAAATTGCTTATGACATCGTTCATAAGTTATTTTCAGCTGATTTTTGTAAGGTTACGAAAACCATTTAAGTTTAGTTGTAACTTTTGCTATACAAAATAGCTTACACACTAGTGCTTGTGCTATTAGCTACAAATAAACGGTTTATTCAAACAAGGGTTATGTTGTTTTAATACTATAGGCATGCTTGAATTGGCTTATTTTAGCTTTTGGGGAGAACTTATGAAAATTGCTTATGACATCGTTCATAAGTTATTTTCAGCTGATTTTTGTAAGGTTACGAAAACCATTTAAGTTTAGTTGTACCTTTTGCTATACAAAATAGCTTACACACTAGTGCTTGTGCTATTAGCTACAAATAAAAGGTTTATTCAAACGTGGCATATGCTGTTTTGATAGAACCCAACAACGTCTGCTGATTCATGCCTCAGGCTTCCGATTTCAGCTTTCACTATTGGTTATTGTAAACATCGCTTCACTTTGTGCTGCATATCAAAAACCTTTAGTTTGGCAAAGTTCTTGGTGTTGTTATTGTTTGTTTGTTGCTAGCTCCAAATTCGATTCATATTTGTGAGTATGGGAGTTGTCATTCATTGTTAAAAATTAATGTTGCATGCTCTATATTGATTTGAACTCTTTCTTTGACCAGGTTGTTTTAAGGCAACTTAAAAGCTCTGATCCTACTCCAACCGTTAAAAAACCACATAATGATGCTTTGCTTGCTCAGGTCCGTATGACGTTTTTCATTATTGATTAGATTTAATTTAATTATGAATATTTTTTTAGTATTATTAAGTCTCATTTCATCTCATGCAATCCGCCACTCATCAGTTAGAGCATTTAAAATGTGACTTGAGTATTGAGCATATGCCTATAATCTTGACTTGTTGTATAGTTGTATATGTTTTAAAAAAAAGGGGGGGAAGGGAGAAATTATAAATAATTAAAGTGACCTGAATAACCATTTTACAACTATCCCTAGGGGATTTTACAAAGTCAAGCTCTTACTGGTTAGCTGACACCTCATTTAGTTGTATTTTGAATATGTTATATACTTATCCTAAGGTACCTACTGAATGTTGTATAACTTGTTGAGCTGTACTTGTGTTGGAACTGTGTATAGTGTCATTTGCATGAATGAAAAAATTGACACAGGACAAATCAATGTACTATGTGTATTTATATAAATTCTTGATTCTTTGGTTTCTCCATTTTTAAGTGGGTTTTGCAAAACACAGTCCATGTCAAAATATAAATCCCCATTTAAACTAGCGTTGTAGATTGCACAATTTAGTGGTGTAGCAGAGTGCCCCGCAACTATCGAACATGCATGGGTAAAATAACAGGCAACGGTTTGTGATCTCGGCACTGCAGCTGCTGGATGCTACGATGATGCCAAATGCGTGTGTATCACCGCCTAGACAGCCTCACATGCGCACGTGTAGAACAATACAAAGTTATCGATAGCGGCGCTATCCCGGGATAGCTGCCCGGAGCGGTGACCCTCCGTTATTTGATGTTTAGCGGGTAGCGGGGCGCTTCCCGGCCCTAGCGGGTTTGAACTTTTTTGAACTCGGAAACCCAAATTTACCCTTAAAATAAATAAATCTGGTCTGATTTTACATCTGGTTTTTATTACCTCTGTTTTTTTGGAGTAATAGTCATTCAATAACTCTATTCCTCTTCTTTGTTTGGTATAACATTAAATATATGTTTTTATAGATTATTCATATAATTAGTTAAAAAAATAGTCAACTAGCAGTTGTCCCGCTATCCACTATTCCACTATCTCATTTCTGGGGTGATGCTATGCTCTGCTATCTGGGATTAATAACTCGAACAATATGACACACAGTGGCCGTGACAGTGAAAAACAGAAAAGGCTAATCTGGACAGAGAAATAGTGAATCTTCACATTAGAAGAAGGAGGAGGGAGGGCGAAGTAGAACTGAAGAATCACCATGTGAAGGGAGAAGACAATGTGGCGTGACAATGTATGTTTTGCTAAGTTTAAAGCAGAAGGGAGAAGGCAAGTGCCGGATCCTTAAAAGAAGTTAGGCCTTGAGTACCTCAGAGTCTTTAAAAAAAGAAATACTTGTTTATAATGATAAACAAATAATAAATAACAGTAATATGATCAAATAAAAATAATATTATTGAGTAGAAAAAAATACAAACAATACTATTTACTAATAGCAAAATGATTACTTGTATATATCTTGACTTTCGTATTTAGCATACAAATAAAAATATTTAAAGACATGTAGTATTAGTTATGGGTCAGGCTAACATGTGCCCTTAGGGCACATGTTAAGCATACTATAATTAGAAAAAGTTAAATGTAATTAAATGTAATAAAGTCATATTTAAAGTTTCGATACATTGAATGCACGTGTTCCAAGAAAATATTGGGCACATGTTAGCTTTTTCCATTAGTTATTTAGATTAATCAGATATGAACTTTTTAAATTTGTATCATATAAGTTATTTTGATATATATAGGACCTGTTTGTATAGATTAAAAAAGTGGTTTTATCGATATTTTCAAAAATGATTTTTATGAGTACTTCGTGAAAAATAATAGAAGTTATTTAAAATTCGTTTGTTATAAATTAAAAAAATAATTTTGATATCTAGTAATTTTAATATTCATTATTAAAGTTTTTGTACGACGTGGAAAATCTGATAATCTTTAAGAAGTTAAGAATTGTAAATTTACTTGTTGATATTGGAAATGGAAATAAATATACATTTGTGTATCTTACTATTCTTCCCTTTGTACTTGAGGCATGTTTTTTCGTATTAAACTTGATATGTATCATTTGGAAATGAGGTAAGATGAGGTATGCTAGTCACAGATCTTCAGATATTAGCTGCATTTTTTTTTCTCACTTTTAATGGATGGTAAAAGCATGACCATGTTTCATAGTTTATGCAGAAACTAAAGTTTTATTTGGTTACTATTACCAATGCTAGTTGTATTGTAGGGTAATTGAGATTTCTGCTTATACTTGTGATCTACAGGTTGATAGTCTTCGGCAGGAATTACAACTTCTAGCAAGAGATAGACAACCATTCATTATTTTAAATAATAGTGGAACAGGTTATGCTTATCTACTCCCTTTCTCATATTATAGGGCCCTTCTATTATTCTTCAGGAATTTAATCAATGCTAACATGTTGCTTACTGACTTTTCAATCACTGGATTTTAAACTGTGCCTTGTTTGCAAGATGGTGTCCATATTTTTGTCTGAGCTATAAAATTTTTCCTTATCTTTGTGTAATTTTCTGACATTTTTGACAATGTACATCAGGAAGAAAATACGTAACAGTGGTCATTATTGGGGTAGGATGTGGATGCCTTTGGTGGAAGGTATTGCCTTTATCTTCTGTGAATTGTTGATTTGAGTAAAGGGATGCTGTACCCATGCATCCCTGTAGGAAGTTTGTGTGGCCAAAATTTGAATTCAAATGTTGGTGCTTTTAACAGCGTTATGTGCTATATATCACATGATCATTGTTGTGTTTGAATGTTCATTAAATCATGCAAGATATCTGAACTTTTTTCCAGGGGTTTCTCTTTCAATTGTATTGAGATTTGTTTAAATGTGATTTGTGGCTGTTTGAGTTGTTGTGGTATCTATCTGGTTGGATTAATTTGTCTATTATTCAATATGACTAGCCGGACTATATCGACCATTCTTTTTCAAGTGTAGGCTTTTCTTATTGTCTAATGCAATTCATTTTAAGCTCAAGTCTAGTTGCTACTAATTTTTCATCGTGATTTGGAGCGTAATGATATTTTTGTTACTTGAAGTTGGATATTATTTAGTTAGCACAAGTCAATGAATTTATTTGTGGATAAACTTTTTAGTATAAAAAATAACTCTTAAAACTATGGTGGATAGTCACCAAAATTACTGGCATAACAGTGCATGTTACATATATTATGATCATAACTTCTTTGAAGGTCGACCCCTCTCTCTATGAAGATGATTGAGTTATACTGCCTTGCTATATATACAGGGATGGCTTCCTAATATGATGTTTGCAACAAGGCGCAGTTTAAATGATGCCTGTACAGGCATAGGTAATCAGCTTGGGAAGGTTTATGAATCAATCGAGGTAATTTTATTTTATTGGTGTTTTTTTTCTTAGATTGCGATAAGCCTCACATATTGTCTTATTGTTGACCTTAAATGATAGCTTTTTGTTAGCTAGGACATCGATATATCAAGAAGTTTGATGGATTTACCCTGTCCACATAAAATAGTTTTGCACCGACATCCAATAGATGTTCATATTTTGGCCATGTCATATTAGTATTTTGAAATAATCCAAAGAGATTAAGATTAAGAAAACCTAAAGAAATTCCTAACTGCATCATTCTCTATCGTCGTTTGTCAAACTCCATTTGACGCCAAGCCACTGTCTTGGTCACAGAGAAGCTGAGGGATGCTCACTAAATCAACATTCCTATCAAAATTTGTTCTATCCACATGATTTTCGCATTTGAAAGTCCAATTCTCTTTTAGTTTTGTTTTTCTCTTCCTATTTTAATTCATTTTTAGTCACGGTGGAACAAAGCTTTTTGACAGTTTTGTTGATATCCCAAATTTTGTTATAATTTTGTTCTCTCTCAAGCCCCTTTTGAAACAGATATTTAATCTTAATTTTTAGGCCTTTCTATACACTTGTAGCTTCTCTCAGGTTGGTTCAGATATTTTATTTTTGAAGTTGCGTTTTACATACCGAACAGACAGTCAAAGATAAAATTGTATGTATCAAACGCATGAATTGATGTTCATATTTTGGCTTAAGAGAAAATAAACAAACAAAATTGATGTTGTAAAGCTGCTTCTGTTTTGGAGGAAACAAACCAAAGCAAGTGATTTGAAAATGGTGTGCAAAACTAACTGCCCGTGCGAAACTGAAGATGGACGAAAAATACCAAAACAAGTTGTGTTCTGGATTTCTGGCTCCAAATCTTGTGTTTGAAGGTGGGTTTTCTCTAAGTTAGTCAACGCCATTTTATGGCATAACTGGGAACTGAAAAAGAACGGATGTGAACAGTTTGATGAATTGGATGGCTTGTGTTTCCCCAACTTTGTCAATGAGGGATTCCCGGAATCTGCATCCTCCTTTGCTACCTAGGGAAAAGTCTTAACAATTTTTTCTTTTCAACTGTTTGCTTTCTTGTCTCTAAGCTTTAATGTAAAAAAGAATTTAGACAAGTCTATATGTATATGAATAAACAATTATTATTAAAAAACTAATAATATGTAAATTATATGGTTTATAAAATATTGCAACAAATCTAATAGATAAAAATGAAATAGATAATAAAGTTATTTCTATGAAACAATATAAATTGCTTAAACTAAATAAGTTAATATAACATTTAGACGTATTTAACCATTTTATAAATACTAAATGTGTCATGGTAGTTGTTGGATATTTTTCAATGACAATGTGAATTATTTTTTAACCATTCAATAAATACTACCTCTGGTCCTATTTATAAGAAAAGATTCACTTTTTAGATACATTGAATAAATAATGCATCTAGACAATATATTGTCCAGATACATTATTTATTCAATGTATCTAAAAAGAGAATATTTTCTTATAAATAGGACCGGAGGTAGTACTAAATAAAGTCTATTCAGTTGAACTCTAATTTGACATACACAAGAAAAACCAGTTGACTTAATTTTTATTGTTTTTATAACCACATCCAGTTGACCTTCCATCTTGATTTATCTGCAAGCTTTTGTGTAATTCTAATTCTATTTGCATGAAAATTTTAGTGCTTTACTCATGTTGTCATTTACATTGTAAGATACAATTAATTTTGTGAGGAGCTGCTTTTCATCTCTGCATTCTGTTCAGTTCACTTTTCTTACTTCTTACTTTCTCAAGACTTGGTGAACAAAGTTACTGCTTAAGGATTTGCGATTTACTTATCTGTTATGATTGCAGCAAGCCAAGAAGAATGTATCTGCCAGAATTAATGGCGTGGAAAAGATAATTGATGAATCTGCAGTCATTGTAGAAGTTATCGAAGATGATGTGAGTAAAAATGTTTCAAAGCATTTTTGTTTTTGGCTTCTTTGTTATTCAATAATAATATTATAACTTCTGTTACAGATCAATAAAATACGAAACGAAACAGAAAAAATAAGTGGAGATATGACCGGTGTTGATACTTTTATTCGAGTTATTGTAAGTCATTTTCAGGAATTCAATTATTTCTTTGAAAAATTTGCTGGATATCCAACTTTAGCTGACTGATTTTCTTTTCAGGAATCTAAAATCAGTGAAATAGAAGGAAATCAGGTATATTCAATCAAACTCTCGTCATTATTACATTTATTTAATCATAACCATTTTTGTTATTTGACGGGTCTGATATTGATCATACCAGTGGTTTACTTTTTGTGTTTGCTTAGATTGCCACAAATTTAAAAATCGAGGGAATATGTCGAATTACTGATGGTTTGCAGAATGGCACTGCACAGGCGTCTATTCAGGCATGGATGCTTATTTACAAATGGATTTTTGTTTGGTGTAGCTTGGCTTCATAATTTGAATATCAGATTTTTGTATCATGTTCTTTCTATTTACTTGCTATTTATTCATAATATATTTTTAAATTAAATAGGGACCCTCATCCAAGCCAGCCCTTGAGCTACCACCAGTTTCACCATCTTCCAGCGTAAGCGTTTTCCTTTTGCAGGCATTATTATGCCCTTTTAGAAAACTGTATTCCACTTTAGACATAATATTATTTAGATTTTATTTAATTATAAGTCAAATAATGATTACACATTCCGAAAGTTAGACTTCATACTTCAGTCCTCTTCATTTTTGTAACTTATTGCTATGTTATTCTTAATTATATAGGCTCTGCCGGCAGGTCCTTCCAGGCTATATCTTGAGCAGCCTTCTATTACACCAGTAATATCAAGGGTAACTTTCAATTGAAAGCTTTTCCTGCATCCTATCCACCGTGCTTCGATTATGTGTTTCTAATTCCTTCTGTCATTCGTTCTCTTATCAGACCGGGTCCATGCCTCCAATTAGGTCAGCTGATCCATCACCATCTCCATCAAATTCAGCTGTATCTGACCAGGTTTGCAATATTTTTGATTTACTTGATTCATATAAAACAGGACCGGCCTCTCATATTCATATATTTTAAACCATGATGAATTGCCATGTCTTTTCAGGAGAGCAGTAAACTATCAGAGCAGAGAAATTTCTCCAGTAGTGATGTGAATTCTATGAAAACTCCTCCCACAGAAAACAAAACCAATGGATCTAGTGCTGGTGGCTTTTTTGGGATAAACTTGTCAAGCGTCTATGCTCCATTGCTGAGAACTCGCAGTGCGACCAACTCAGTAATACAACAAACTCGTCCAACTAGTTGATAACAGCACTAGACCTATTTTTTCTTTTTTGATTTCCAGTATATTATAAACGAATAGATATTTTTGGGGATGGTGTTCACTGATAAGCGGTGGCTGTTCCAAGATTGTATGCACCATCATACAAGTATGTTATGTCAAAGCCAGTCTTAGTCTTATTAGAGAAACGACTGAGCAGTGAATTTTGCAGACTATTTTTTCGACTTCCTTAGATTGTTACTAAAATAAAAGTTTCTCTATTATTTAACAACTAGAAAGCCCAGAATTGTCGTAAACTCTTTATTCTCCTTATTATTAAGAACGAAACACAAAATTGTTAAGAATTTTACATGTTTGAGGCTTTGAATTCTTTTGTTGAAAAATTACAGTATATTTAGTTTAATTTTTTTTTTTAAATTTGTTGAAAAATTACCTCACATTTGACGATTGTTATTCTTTTTGTAAAACTACATGACATTTGTGCTGATGGTTCTTTTTGTTTTTTTTTTCCCTAAGTACATGACATTTGTGCTGATGGTCAGTCTTTGTAATTTTCATTGAGGTTGTTAAGAAACCATTCTCGCAACTCAAGAATGCATATCATGCCAAGTCTTTCAAATTTTCATTGGGGTTGTTTACAAACCGTCCTTGCAACTTAAGAATACATGACAGCCAATAGTTGATGAAATAGCTGGATTATTTGTTGATGATCTTGATCATTATGATATTGGAAGAGACATGATTGTACACGGTGCAACTATGGTTGGAAAACATGTTATACTTTCAGGTTCAGTTACCGCTACTCCAAATTACATGTTCAAAGATGCAATAGGGATATGCAAGAGGTTTTAAAATTTCCCCCAAAAGAAATACCACAAGATAATGATGACTATCTTTATATTAAAGAGTTAATGATAAGGTTTATGTCACTAAAAATAGTGTTCAACTAGACAATATAAGTGTTGTCACTTACAATCTTTTATCTTAATGAGATACCAATCTCGTGTCAATGTTAAATATTGCAACAACTTAATGCTAGCAGGTATTTATTCAAGTATGTTAATAAGAGACACGATAGAGCAAATTTACATATAATTAATGGTTGTGGAAACACTTTATGGTACCTCCAATCGATGAAATCAAAACATATTATGATTGTGTGTCTCCAAGTCAGAGGTTTGGTGAATATTTGTGATGTAGGAGGATTGTGAATATCAAAAAAGAAATGGCACGTCGGAAAGTATTTTAATATTTAAGCAATTTTAATTTTAATATTTAAGTAATTTCTATTTTATTTGTTTATTTAATTTTGTTTTGGATTAAAGGCCCATAAGGCCCAATAGGGTTTATTTATTTTCTGTATTTAAAGACCTTTGCCATGACTATAAAGATTATCTCTTTTATTATAATAGAATCCAAAGTTAGAACTTATCTATAGGGTTTGCAAGCTATTCCTTTGGGCGGCTTCCGAGTGCGTCAATTTGTCTTTGGTATTCATCAAAAGTGGCCTTCGGCATTCAACTATTCATTTAGAAAATCAACATTAGTTTTAAAGATATAGATACAATTCAAGATGTTATTCTATGATTCTTACTTGATTTGTTGCTAATTAGTAACATTTTGTTGAAGGTATAGAACTATCATGCAAAATTTTCTACAAAGTTCACTTATTTTCCTCAAGAAAGATCATGACTTTCAAGGGAAAGGGGTTTCAAATTGGGAGACTTACTTATATTTCAGTGGGCACCAAAAAACTTTCTTACATGAGGATATTATTGACCGTACAACATGGATGCGTTACTTTTGAAAATATTAAAATGATTAATGGCAAATTTCAGTTTCAGTTTGATTTTGAACATTACTAAGACTCTTGTATGTTTCTTGTTGAACAATGGTATGATTTTTCTACTAGTTGCGTTCCAGGTGTTAGAGATACTGAACATCCTTGACCCCACTTGTGCCTTCCCCTTCATGCATGAGGACAACAATTGAGCTAAACCTGAATAATGATTGTATTTCAACTCAATTTCAAAAATATTTACTTTTAAGAAATCAGAATCAAAAGCGCGGAAGCAAAATAAGTAAAAGAAATCAAAATCAAAAGCGCGGAAGTAAAATAAGTAAGCAGATGCAAAAGCAAATAAGTAAGCAGATGCAAAAGCGTAACAAATAGATTTAAAAACTATATGTTTTCTTGTCATTATAGGAACAAATATTCAATCAATGTCATCAATACTAAGAAAACTTGAAGTTGCTTTGAAAAATAATTTATATCCAACGAGTTAGAGATCCTACAATCTTAATTTAAAGAATGAATGTTTAACAAACCTATCTATACTTATATGATAAAATACTATAAACAAGATTTAATTCTAAATGACATTTTAGTGATGAAAAATATCTGACATACATGATAATATGCACACAAAAAAAAAAGAGAAATAAGGAGAGAAAAAGTTCATCTGATATATAGTGGTTTGACTATCCTTATTCCACTCTTTGATGATTTTCACCATCGGAAATGGTAACGTTTTCTATTATATTAAAGTTAAAGGTACAAGTATTTGGTACAACGAAATATTATTAATCCAAATACTAACAATTCAATGCTTTAGCCAACACATATATAAAACAATAATCTCTTATATTGATGCAACACTTTTTACTCGAATTTGACGAAGACTTGTTTGAGCGATTTTTCTAACAACGATGAGGACCACTTTCAACTTTGTTATGCAACAACCTTTACTAGGATCCACTAAAGTCTTCCTTGGAGTATTAAGAAAAATATTTTCTTACTTGATAAGCACCCACCAACAGAGTGAACAAGAAGCGATCTTTTATCCTGGTACAAACAACAAGACTTCACACAAAACACTAGATTCTTTAATCCACCTCTCACACTGAATCTTTAAAGTTGAGCACCATAATAATAGTTTCTTGGTATAAGGTTAAAGATGATGAATATTATCTAAAGAATCTCATATAACACAACTACAACTTCTCGCACGCTCAAGATTCTAGGAAATTTTTCACAAGGTTGAATCATGGATATAGTGTATTTATGAATGAAGACAACTTTTCATGGTTTCTCTCAAGATTCTTGAAATTCTTGGTGAATTTTGAGTTTTTAGAACATAAAAATCCAACAACTTCTAAATGGTTTAAATATGTACTAGAGATAAGGCATAAAAATATATAGGAAAATAACAATGTGATTCGAGTCAAATCATGAGTTTTGTGATTTGGATCAAAAAGATGAAAATTCGAATCCAAGATAGTAAAGTGAAAAAGTTTGTTATTTGTGATTTTAATCGTGCCTGGATGTGTGATTCAGATCAAGCAAAGTGTGATTCGAATCACACATTTTTGTAAGGAAAATATGATGACCATGATTCAAATTAACATTCATGTGTTTCGATTTAAGAAGTATTGTTATTCAAATCACATACTTCTCTAATTCGAGTCAGACTGAAAGAAATAAAATTTTCACTTTCAAGCAATTGTTTGATTCGAATCACAACTTGTCTGATTCGAATCGAGCTTTTACAAAAAAAACTTGGTTTAAGACTTCTAACTTCTGATTCGAGGTGAAATATAATTTATTTTTAATTTCTAAATAAGAGAAAGGAAAATACCTAATTTTAAAGATTTCACTTCAAACATATGTATAACTGATGTGAAATTTAATAGAAAATATATATATTTCATTGTAATGATCCATGTACCTTTTGCTACATTTCCGCATCTTCGGATATCATTCATTGTTGTTTGGGTAATCCAAGTTTAGATAAATTAAGGATGCTGGTTCCTTAACTTTCATATTTAAAGTCACTAAATTGTGAGTCATGTCAACTTGGCAAACATGTCAGATCATATTTTCCATGCAACTCCAACAAAATATCCACATCTTCCTTTGATATTGTTCATTCTAATGTTTAGGGTTTTAGTTGAGTGTTGTTTCCTTTAAGATACATATATTATATCACTATATTGATGGTTATTTTAGATGCACTTAGATCACTTTATTGAAAAATCGTTTGCAATTATTTGATGCCTTTTAGATGTTTTGTTCTAAGACAAAGAACGGATTTGAAAAAGTAATTCGAATTTTGCCAAGTGACAACGTAAAATATTTTTTTTTGCACAATTCAACTTTTTCACAGTTTCTCATGGTATTACACATCAACCTAATTGTCCACATACACACACTATTACAAAATGTTATTGCTAAAATAAAACATCATCATTTAGTTGATATAACTTGTGTAAGAACAAGATTTGATTATGCATTCAATCTTTAAGTTTTGATGATAACAATACATATATTTGGTATGCAACAATTTTGTACTCTAATAGTTTCTTAAGTGTGCAAATTCACTATTTTGGTTGATTAGGATTGTTGTCCTAAAAATCATCAGAATCAACGTCATCACACATTAGAAGAACTATTCATCTCAATTCTGAAGTGACATTAGCAGTTTTGAAGAATGTTGAATGACTCGTCAAAAAAAGGATTTACAAATGTTCTGAAGCTAAGCTACTATTCAAGATCAGAATTCAGCTCATATATGCTTTTTGCCTCCAACTCACAAATTAGGATGTCTCGTTCATATAGGCTGCTGCTTACAACTCTGAAGACTTCTTTCTGGCACTGAAGAATATTTTCTCTTGGAACGTCTACGTTACATGATCTCTTCACTACTCTCTCTACTTCAGATAAGAAATAAATCTCAAAAGAAGAATGATCAGAAACGTGCAATAGAAGCAATATGGTACAACAATACATCACTTTTTCCACTATTGTAGGACGTATTGTATGATTCCGTATTAGGTGTGCTCTTTGTTCCCCACGACTTTTTAGATCCGTTACATCAAGGAAAGCCACGTCTTGTCCTCTCTCAGCGATCATCTTTTCCATGAGACTATATATAAGAGACACTCTCATTTGAAGATGCTGCCGATTCACAACGTTATTCAAGCTATATTTTCAAACTCGACAAATAAACTTCAAAGAGAAAAAGAGAAAGAAAAATCTTAGAGAAACTATACTAAACACTCCATTGTGATAAATCTAGTTACTAATAATATCTAAAACACAAGAGTTGTTGCTCATTAGATTGTGTTAACATTTGTGCTAAACTATTTATGTTTCAATCTGCTTTTTAGAAGCAATATCTTGTAAATATTACCATTTGTAAATCTGTTGAGATTTGTATTCCTCAAGTGACTAGGTTGTTAGTCTGCATACTTGAGAGGACTAAGGTGTCTTTCTAGACTCTTAGATGTTGTTTGTAATCTTTCAGGATTAGTGAATTAAGTCATTTTCTAAGGAGAAATCACCTTGGCGGGTGGACAAGATTAACCTTTTCTAAGGTGAACCTGGATAACCAAACGTGTTATTTTTCTTCTCTCGCTTAACCATCTTATTGACTATTGTGAATAATATTTCTAAGAAGAAGATTTTTTAGAAAATCCAATTCAAACCTCGCTTTCTTGTATTTTTCTCTACCTTCAATTTAAACCTGATTGACCAACGTCCGCACACCTTTTAAATTTTTGGGCGATGATATTCTCACTACTTGTTATAGGATAAACCATTTGTCATTCTTTGTACTGAATAATAAGATTTTTCACTCAGTATTGTTTTATAAGGACACATTGTACGCTGTCCTTCTTCGTGTGTTCAACTCTACATGTTTTGTTCATGATCTCTTTTATTATCACGATAAATTATGTGCATGAGTTATCAAATGTTTGTTTTTGAAATATTCCAGAACTCAAAATAGGTATCAGGATTATTCTCCATATACACATCATTTTTATATTTCTTCTCATATGACAAATTATTTAGGTTCAGTTTGATTTTGAACATTACTAAGACTCTTGTATGTTTCTTGTTGAACAATGGTATGATTTTTCTACTAGTTGCGTTCCAGTTGTTAGAGATACTGAACATCTTTGACCCCACTTGTGCCTTCCCCTTCATACATGAGGACAACAATTGAGCTAAACCTGAACAATGATTGTATTTTGACTCAATTTCAAAAATATTTACTTTTGCGGAAGCAAAATAAGTAAGCGGAAGCAAAAGCGTAACAAATAAATTTAAAAACTATATGTTTTCTTGTCATCATAGGAACAAATATTTAATCAATATCATCAATACTAAGAAGACTTGAAGTTGCTTTGAAAAGTAATTTAAATCCAACGACTTAGAGATCCTACCATCTTAATTCAAAGAATGAATGTTCAACAAACCTATTTATATGATAAAACACTATCAAAAAGATCTAATTCTAAATGACAACACCTCACATATATGATAATATGCACACAAAAAAAAAAGAGAGATAAGGAGAGTAAAAGTTCGCCGGATATATAGTGGTTTGACAATTTGTCCTCACTATTCCTACTCTACTCTTTGATGATTTTCACCATCGAAAATGATACTTCTTTCGTTTATTTTTAAGTGTCGTTTTAGAAGAATTTTTTTTGTTCCTATTTAAGTGTCGTTCTATAGTTTAATGTTGTAATTTGTCAATTATAACCTTATTTTCTCAATAACTTCACCTCACATTTTTCAATTAGTTATTGAAAAAAGAGAGTATATGATTAAATTTATTTGGAAAGAGAAAAATAAATAAAGGTATAATAGGAAAAGTAACTCGAACAATCCACTATCTTGGTTGAAGAGCTTTGTGTTAAAATGACAATTAAAAAGAAACGGAGGGAGTAACGTTTTTCATTATATTAAAGTTAAAGATACAAGTATTTGGTACAACGAAATATTATTAATTCAAATACTAAAAATTCAATGCCTTAGCCAACACACATATAAAACAATAATCTCTTATATTGATGCAACACCTTTTACTCGAATCTGACGAAGACTTGTTTGAGCGATTTTTCTAACAAAGAATGAGGACCACTCCCAACTTTGTTATGCAACAACCTTTACTAGGATCCACTAAAGTTTTCCTTAGAGTATTAAAAAAAATATTCTCTTACTTGATAAACACCAGCCAACAGAGTGAACAAGAAGCGATCTTTTATCCTGATACAAACAACAAAACTTCACACAAAAACACTAGATTCTTTAATCCACCTCTCACACTCAATCTTTAAACTTGAGCACCATAATAATGGTTTCTGTTTTTTTTTGGAATAAAGATATTATTATTACCAAAAACAGTTGATACAACCGATCCGAAGATCCAGGTGATGCACTATGCATCCTCAATCCTTAAGGAGATATATACAAGGTATCTATATTAATATGACTCCTAATTATCCTATTTAAACCACCCCTAACAAAAATATCATAAAGTATCAGCTTCCAAATTTGTGGATCTATGGGAACATGACTGAAGATCACTTCATTACGATGTTTCCAAATGCCATACACACATTCAGCAACAACAATTTTTAAAAGATCCCTACGCCAGCCTTTTCGCTTGGTTTCCCCCATAATCCAGCTTTTCTCAAGTGTCCATCCACACGGATTTCTATCATATCTCATCCTCAGCAAAATCATTCTCCAAATATACTTAGGTGTCTTACATTCGAAAAAAAGATGATGCATGTCCTCATTTCCATTGCAGAAAACACATTTTGAATCAATGACAGTACCAATCTTAAGCAGCCTATCCTTTGTACTTAGCCTCCCTAACAGGCTGAGCCACAGAACAAATCTGGAACGAGGTCTCGCAAAGTTCCTGGCCAGAATATGATGCCACTCCACCTGGACTCGATCACCATGCAACTCACGGTATATTGCAGTAGTTTTGTACCTCCTAGCATTAATCGTAGTTGTCCATGCTTCAGTGTTCATCACTTTGTCCCTACACTTAAAGATATTAGTAATGATCCAGTAGCAATTCTTATGTTGCCAATCCATCGCACTATGCCTTTTCAGATAGTACATATGCACCCACTTAACCCATAATTTGTCTTCCTTGGCTTGAATGTTCCATAACAGCTTTCCCATAGTTGTAGTGTTCCACTCCTTTAGAGAAGTGATGCTTAAACCCCTAGTCTCCTTAGAATTGCATACAAAATCCCAGGCCACCAGAGATTTCCTACTCATGTCAGTTGTACCCTTCCACAGAAAAACTCTACAAATGGCTTCAATATGTTTGGTAACTGCTTTTGGCATTGGGAAGACATTCATCCAGTAAGAAGTGACACCAAATAATACACTTTTGATTAACTGACTCCTACCAGCATAGCTTAGGATTTTAGCTGTCCAATGCCTTATTTTACTCAGAATCTGATCCACAAGAGGTCTGCAATGGTAGATTGTTAGTTTTCTGCTGGACAAGGGTACACCCAAGTATTTGAAAGGGATGGTGCCAGCAGAGAAACCAGTGACACTCAGGATTTGCTGCTGAACATGATCAGGGATCCCACCATAATACACATTGCACTTGGGCATACTAGCACACAGTCCTGTAGCTTCAGAAAACAGATGGAACTCATTCATCATGATCTGCACAGAAGTTATATCACCTCGGGTAAACAACATAATAATGGTTTCTTGGTATAAGGTTAAAGATGATGAATATTATCTAAAGGATCTCATATAACACAACTACAACTTCTCGCACGCTCGACATTCTAGGAAGTTTTTCACAAGGTTGAATCATGGATATAGTGTATTTATGAATGAAGACAACTTTTCATGGTTTCTCTCAAGATTCTTGACAAAGAAAGATTGAATTCTTGATGAATTTTGAGTTTTTAGAACATAAAAATTCAACAACTTCTAAATGGTTTAAATATGTACTAGAGATAAGGAATAAAAAATATAGGAAAAGAACGTGATTCGAGTCAAATCATAAGTTTTGTGATTTGGATCAAAGAGAGGAAAATTCGAATCCAAGATAGTAAAGTGAAAAGGTTTGTTATTTGTGATTTTAATCATGCCTGGACGTGTGATTCAAATCAACCAAAATGTGATTCGAATCACACATTTTTGTAAGGAAAATATGATGACCATGATTCAAATTAACATTCATGTGATTCGATTCAAGAAGTATTGTTATTCAAATCACATACTTCTCTTATTCGAGTCAGACTGGAAGAAACAAATTTTTCACTTCCAAGCAATTGTTTGATTCGAATCACAACTTGTCTGATTCGAATCGAGCTTTTACAAAAAAACTTGGTTTAAGACTTCTAACTTGAGATTCAAGCTACACTTATTATTTTGACTAATATCAAGTTGCAAATGACTAAAAAAACATTTTTATGGATCCAATCCTATTATATTAAATCGACACATGTCTCAAAGGTACATGTCTAATCAATTGACGGATAAGATTACAAATAAATTATACAAGCGTGATAAATCAAATTACACACAACAGAGATCAAATAATTGACAGAACATCAAAATAAACAATACTAACTATGCAATCTCATATTCGAGTTTCGTGTATGTTTTAAATGATATTTTTTAAGTTTGGTTTAGTGCAAAAATAAGATTTGGTTGATGGAAGATAAAGTTTGGAGGTAGAGGAAAACAAGTTCGTCTAGGGTTTTGTTAATAAAAATGAAAATGTTAAAGAATGTAGAGCGTTATATATACCTTGAAAAAACAAAACAACTTGACTTCCCCTTCGGTTAGGAGTCTCATTAGAGAGGAATGTGATTTATTTTTCATTTAAAAAAAGAAGACACCACTATTTTATAAATAAAATACATAATTATTGTCGCTAGGAGGCGAACCCATGATCTGTTATGCTTTTTCTTTTGGCTGGGAGATGCAAACAAATTGAAATGTTATGTATTTTTTATTTTAAAATAAAATAGAAAGGTGTTGCGAGTCCAACCCATGACCTGTTCATCTTTTTCTCCCGGTTTGACCTTCCAATTGAGGTGAAATATAATTTATTTTTAATTTCCAAATAAAAAGAGAAAGACGTCAACCGAGGTGAAATGTAATTTATTTTTAATTTCTAAATAAGAAAAAGGAAGACCCCTAATTTTAAAGATTTCACTTGAATCATATGTATAATCGATGTGAAATTTGTTAGAAAATATATATTTCATTGTAATGATCCATGTACCTTTTGATACATTTCCGCATCTTCAGATATCATTCATTGTTGTTTGAGTCATCCAAGTTTAGATAAATTTAAGATGCTGGTTCCTCAATTTTCATATTTAAAGTCACTAAATTGTGAGTCATGTCAACTTGGCAAACATATCAGATCATATTTTCCATGCAACTCCAACAAAAGATCCACATCCATGCAACTCCAACAAAAGATTCACATCTCCCTTTAATTTGTTCATTCTAATGTTTAGGGTTTTAGTTGAGTGTTGTTTCCTTTAAGATACGTATATTATATCACTAAATTGATGGTTATTTTAGATGCACTTAGACCATTTTATTGAAAAATCGTTTGCAGTTATTTGATGCCTTTTAGACGTTTTGTTCTAAGACAAAGAACGGATTTGAAAAAGTAATTCGAATTTTGCCAAGTGACAACGTAAAATAATATTTTTTTTTGCACAATTCAACTCTTTCACAGTTTCTCATGGTATTACACATCAATCTAATTATCCACATACACATACTATTACAAAATGCTATTGCTAAAATAAAACATCATCATTTAGTTGATATAACTTGTGTCAGAACAAGATTTGATTCTGCATTTAATCTTTAAGTTTTGAAGATAACAATACATATATTTGGTATGCAACAATTTTGTACTCTAATAGTTTCTTAAGTGTGCAAATTCACTATTTTGGTTGATTAGGATTGTTGTCCTGAAAATCATCAGAATCAACGTCATCACACATTAGAAGAACTATTCGTCTCAATTCTAAAGTGACATCAACAATTTTGAAGAATGTTGAATGACTCATCAGAAAAAGGATTTACAAATGTTCTGAAGCTAAGCTACTACTCAAGATCAGAATTCAGCTCGGATATGCTTTTTGCCTCCATCTCAGAAACTAGAATGTGTCGTTCAGATAGGCTGCTGCTTACAACTCTAAAGATTTTTTTCTAGCTCTGAAGAATATTTTCTCTTGGAACGTCTACGTTACATGATCTCTTCATTACTCTCTCTACTTTAGATAAGAAATAAATATCAAAAGAAGAATGATCAGAAATATGCAATAGAAGCAATATGGTACAACAGTACATCACCTTTTCCACTTTTGTAGGACGTATTGTATGATTCCGTATTAGGTGTGCTCTTTGTTCCCCACGACTTTTTAGAGCCGTTACTTCAAGGAAAGCCACGTCTTGTCCTCTCTCAACGATCATCTTTTCCATGAGACTATATATAAGAGACACTCTCATTTAAAGACGCTGCCGATTCACAACGCTATTCAAGCTATATTTTCAAACTCAACAAATAAACTTCAAAGAGAAAAAAAGAAAGAAAAATCTTAGAGAAACTATACTAAACACTCCATTGTGATAAATATAGTTTCTAAGAATATCTAAAACACAAGAATTGTTGCTCATTAGATTATGTTAACATTTGTACTAAACTGTTTATGTTTCAATCTGCTTTTTAGAAGCAATATCTTGTAAACATTATCATTTGTAAATCTGTTGAGATTTGTATTCTTTAAGTGACTAGACTCTTAGAGGTTGTTTGTAATATTTAAATATTAGTGAATTAAGTCATTTTATAAGGCGAAATCACCTTGGCGGGTGGACAAGATTAACCTTTTCTAAGGTGAACCTGGATAACCAAACATGTTTTTTTCTTCTCCCACTTAACCATCTTATTGACTATTGTGAATAATCTTTTTAAGAAGAATTTTTTTTAGAAAACCCAATTCAAACCTCCCTTTCTTGTGTTTTTCTCTACCTTCAATTTGAACCTGATTAACCAACATCCGCACACCTTTTAAATTTTTGGGTGATGCTATTCTCAGTACTTGTTATAGGATAAACCATCTGTCATTCTTTGCACTGAATAATAAGATTTTTCACTCAGTATTGTTTTATAAGGACACATTGTACGCTATCCTTCTTCGTGTGTTCAACTCTACATGTTTTGTTCATGATCTCTTTTATTATCACGATAAATTATGTGCATGAGTTATCAAATGTTTGTTTTTGAAATATTCCAGAACTCAAAATAGGTATCAGGATTATTCTCCATATACACATCATTTTTATATTTCTTCTCATATGACAAATTATTTAGAGTAATTTTTGTATTATACATCATATATTTTTAAATCGATTATTTACCATACATAGTAGTTATACAATTAAGAACTAAGTTGTTTTATTCTAGAGTTAGAGATATTGTAGTTGATAAAATGTCTTATACATTTTAAACAGTGTCGCAAACATTTCAAAGAAAACAACTTAATCTACAACTCGCCCTAATAATTACTTCGGTGGCATTTTCAAAACTAATTTTTTAGAAAATTTCTTCACACACCTCCTAACCTTCTTGGCCACCTCTGGTGAATTTACCTCAATACCCCTATTTTCGGAAGTTCATTTCCGAAAACGTACTTTTTTTGAAAAAAAAGTTGTTTTCGGAAATGTATCTCCGAAAAAGTGTTTTTTTTAATATAAAATATTGATTTCAGAGATGCATCTCCGGAATAAAGTTATTTTTCAGAAAATGTGGTGTTTTCGGAAGTTCATCTCCGAATTCACCCCCCTTGGAGGAATTCGGAAATGTACTTCCGAAATATTGTCTGGACAGAAGAAAGATGAAAAACAAGAACCATTCACTTTATTTAATTGGGTGAAGATTACATCGATCACATTACATAAGATTAAAGTTACATATTGTTAAACACGGGTAGGTGGGGATGAGTCAACATTTTGATAACGTCGTCCGCCGATCTTTGAAGTTTCGCGTCCAACTCGATCGGGCCCATCGAAGAAAATCGGTCGAACATTGTCCATATAACCGCTAAATCTTCGTCGTTCTTGATCTCAAAAGGTGTGAATTCAATGGCTCCCTCGTCGTTAAGCGATGGCGAGCGGTACTCGAGCTTGACAACCTTTCGATTATCGGGATAGCGCAAAAGCGTGTTGAGCGACGTTATCAACTCCGCAAACGGCGTGTCGCGCGAGAAGCGAAATTGGAACGGCATCGGGTAGCCGGTGGTGAAGTAGACGAATGCTAGGTGGGGGGTAGGTTTGTGTCATTTGTGTTTCTAGGTGTGAAGAGGATGAAGAAGAGTGTGTTGTATTTATAGACTTATTGGAGCAATGATGGCCCAACAAACCTTATCCTGCCTCAGGGGACTTTTCGGAAATGAACTTCCGAAAATAGGAGGCAGACAAGCATATTTCGGAAGTTCATTTCCGAATTATGCAGAAACAGACATAAATTTTGCATTTTGTTGATTGCTTAGTGTTTTGTGTAAATTGGACAAATGGAATTCAAAATAGACTTAAATTACACAATGATGACATAAAACATACTTATATTATATATGTATTGAATCGGTCTGATTTTACATGATTAACAACAATACATACAAAAATGATCATTACAAACAAAAACGATCCGGAACAAACTAAAGTTCACCGAACCAATCGGTGGATCCTAAGTCCAAAATAGGTACGTTCTTCGACCGCTCTCTATTTTGCTCGCGCTCTTTGCTCATCATTTCTTCAAACTCTGCCATTCTCGAAACGAACGGATCCGGCCAAGTCTCCGCCTCATTTGAACGATGTGCCGTCCATTGACAAGAAGTAGCCGGTATAAGACAACCCGGTTTCAAAAACACTTGAACGAAGTGCCGCGATCGTAGATACCCGATGCATATGATGCGGCCCGACGCGTCCAACGGCGGTCGACTATGAAGTGGGAAGAAAATCTCACTTAGTCCAAACCTCGTCAAATCGACGCACACCATATCATATACACTTGCTATTAGATGACCTATCTCGGGGAATGACATCCACTTCGAAACCAGAGCGATACCGGTAAGTGATGGAACAAGTGCATCATGAATTTTCGCAAACTTTTCTTGATTTTC
This sequence comes from Vicia villosa, assembly GCF_029867415.1. Classification (NCBI taxonomy): domain Eukaryota; kingdom Viridiplantae; phylum Streptophyta; class Magnoliopsida; order Fabales; family Fabaceae; genus Vicia; species Vicia villosa. The sequence continues at coordinate 23,120,172 of NC_081185.1, forward strand.
ATATAGTCGGCCGTAGATGTCCCGATACGAAGTCAACTCCGCAATGAGTTCCCGTCGGACTAAAGTGTGATTATTTTCCCCTTTACCGAGCAAACCCGCAACGGCCCGATATCAACAATTGCCGTCGCCTCCAACATCAACAATTGCCGTCGGACTAAAGTGTGATTATTTTCCCCTTTACCGAGCAAACATCAACGATGTTTTCGAAATACGGGCTCCTTTGTTACCACTACACTTGGACTTCGGTGTCGGTGAATCCGGTAATGATGCATCAACATGTTCAAAGTAGGATGGAGATCGTTTTATTGATGTGTCTTCTTGTGTAACTTTGGACTTTTTTGGTGCACCTTTCGTTTTAACCGGTTGAGATGGCGGTTTCAAATCGGTGGTCTCCGGAAATGCAATTTTCCGCAATTGTTCTTTTATGTGCATTTTGGTGGTGTCATCCGCTTTAGCAAACTTCTCCATTATCACTTCCAACTCGTCGGAGATGGTGATTTTGGAGTCATTTTCCTTCGGCGGGTCAAAATCATCAAAACGAAGTTTCTTCCAATGGTTGGCTACCTCATCCATGCGTATTGGTGAATTCAACTTCTTCTTTTTTGAAAGTATACAAGCACATGGAAGGCCGTATGTAGTTTTAAGGGTACACCCACATAAAGAACTATTCGGGCCCGTGGTCTCCGACCGTTTCGCTTCATGAAACAAAAAATTCAAACCCGTCCGGGATATGTTGTAAATCAATTGAGTGAATAGAATTTGGCCCTTATACCGGTGTTCCATAACCGTCTTGCTCCGACCGAACGATGTTTGAATTTCATTGTGTTGATTTTGGAGCATTTGGTTGACGGTGTCCCATCCCCGACACAAATCTCCCTTGCTATCACCCAACCACCTCTTGAAGACCGCATGTGCGGATTCAACTCGGTTAGTCGTGGTGCAACCAAGATGTCTAACTCGATTTGTCCAAGCGCACACGACTTTTTCTCTAACTTTGTCAAGAATGGTGGATTCGACGTAATGACAAAATGTCTTAATGGAACCACACAAAGACCTAAAGTGTACCAATTTCTCGGTATACACCTCTTTGGAGTGTGCATCCAAAATTTCCCTCCATGCCGCCATTATCCTCTCAACCACAACACCGGCTTTGATAACTTTACCGTTTTCATCCGGCCTATCTTTTGTCCCAACCGCGGGTTTCAACTTACTTCTCACGTTGCAAGTTATGTGATACCGACAAAGTAACGCGGTCGATGTCGGGAATACGGTATCAACCGCATTCATCAAAGCATTGTCCCGGTCGGTGACAATGACGTTTGGCATAACCTCTTGATCAACCAACAAAGACTTGCAAATTCCCAAGGCCCATGTAAAGTTGTCTTCTTTTTCACACTCCAAAAAAGCAAACCCGACCGAATAAGTCTTGTCCGTCGAGGTCACACCGACTATCTCTAGAAGAGGAAGCCTATACTTGTTTGTCTTGTACGTCGAATCCATGACTAGAACGGTTGGAAATGTGTTGAATAATTTGATACTTTCGGGATGAGTCCAAAAAATATCACGCACCATAACTTTGTCCTCGGAGGTTCGGAAGCTTGAAACATAATTGTTATCGCCTAGTAGTTTCAAAAGTTGTTGCATTTCCGACCGAGGGCCCATATTCAAAACTTTGAGATTGCGTCGTTCATTGTAAACTTGTTTGATATTTGAAACGCTATCCGGTTTCTTACGCTTCAAATCGGCAAGTATGTTGCGAGGCGCCACTTTGACTATCGTTAAGTCCGATATCACATTCCTCTCTTCGCGGGACAAACGACACGCCATTGGATGTCCGTGTAACTTGACATCCAAGGCATGATTATGAATTCCACAAATTACGGTTAACCGCCACAAATCATCAACCCTCCGAGTAGCACACAACTTAAAAGGGCACCCGCACTTTCTCGTTCCCGTGTCGTCGTGTTTTAGCACCCGGTTTGATTGTACATAACTCCCACCCTGTTCACCATTCAAAACAACAAAAGCTTTCCGCCTACTATTTCCGTTGTCCGACCTTAAAATAACAATTCCAAATCCAAGTTTACTAGCTTCGTTCCTAACCCACTCAATCAATTGTTCGCGACTACCGAAGCTCCGATCATTTGTAAATTCTTGCCGAACATCAACCGCATTGATCATATGATTAACGTCGATAATCGGATCGTTATTAACGCTGACAACTACTGGAACTATTGCGTCAACGTCTTGCACAATGTTGTCCGGATGCACCATACCTAACAAATGAAAAAATTAGCAAAAGTTGGCCAAAACAGTTTTTTTTTAACTGCCAGGGCATATTTCGGAAGTTCATTTCCGAAATTTGTTAGGTAATATATTTCGGAAATGAACTTCCGGACCATATCAGTTTCAGCATAAATTTGTTGAATCAATGTAGTGAAATAGGGGATGAAATGAGAGATGTTTACCTGAAATTGTAGCTTTCTATGCTCCCTTTAACGTGATCAACGGTTTGAAACTTGATTTTAGGACGAAAAATAGATGGAGATTGATTGGGTTTTGGAGAGGGTTTGGGGAAGTTTTGGAGAAAAATGATGAAATAGTGAAGGAGGGAAATTTGTATATGCAACAATATTTTCGGAAATGAACTTCCGAAAATATTCACGGTTTTTGAATTTTTTTGACTTCGGAATGTATCTCCGAAAACACCACTTTTTTGGTGTTTTCGGAGATGCATTTCCGAAGTAAAAAAAAATTCAAAAAAAAAAAAACTTCGGAGATGCATCTCCGAAGCAAGGGCAGTTTTGAGTTTTCGCTGGGGTGACCCCATAGGGAGGTGGGTAAAGAAAAATTCATTTTTTAAATCAAAATACAACAATAATATTTCTTTCCATAACATTATTGAGAGAAGGATTGAAATAAATAAATCCATGATATATTAAATAACATAAACATGGAAGACAAACATGAAGGTGAAAGGTAAAAACATGAAGATGAAAGGTAAAACCAATCTAACCAGTAAAAACTTTTTGGTATAAAAAGGAAGAATGAGGCGGGAAATGGAAGGGTTTCGTTTCTCAGCCTCCGAAAATGGTACTCACCGGCAGAGAAAGTTTGATTCGATTAATCGGAAAACGACGCCGTTTTCTTCCCAATCGTCTTTCCATTCTCTCCGATCCCATTCCAAACCCTAACCACCAACCGGAACAACAACAACCTTCCACACCCGGTGACAACCTCCAAAACGACGCCGTACAGTGTCCCATCTGTTCCCTCACACTTCCCTCCGATAACCACCGCATCAACACTCATCTCGGTATGCATCTATCATCACCATCACCGTTTTATTTCATTTCAAATTTCATTTCAATTTCAATTTATGTTTCCAGATTCGTGTCTCTCTCAACCTAAACTAAGCGGAACAAACCGAAAACGAAAACTCACACAGCAAACTCTACTTCAGTTAAACTTCACTCGCCCTGATCCACACGTGCCGGATCACACGCTCCAAAAATGTCTACAGTTCACTGAAAGTCCCATTGCTGATAAGGATTCAGTAATTATTACAACAGAATCTTCGCCTTTGTCATCCGAATTCACCCCTATTGATACTAACCATCATGATATTGTTGATAATGTTGATGATAAATGTGATGTTTTTGAAGTAAAGCTTGAGACTATGATTGTTGGTAGGAGATATGCTGATCAAGAGGAAATATGTGCTGGTGATAAGGTCTCTCTTTTGAGAGATTCGCAAAATGTTAAGGATCCAAATGCCATCAAGGTTATTGTTTTTCTAGCTTCACTCATCTGTATATGTTGAATGTTGGTGCCGGCCACTAAACACAACTTCAATGTGAAGTGTCTATGTCGTATGTTGGTGTCTGACACTAGACACAACTTCAATTTGAAGTGTCTGTGCTACATAGGTTATTTTTCTTGATAATTGAGTACATTTATTTTTCTTTCAAGTATATTCTTTCTCACATTTATGAAATTAATTTAATACACTTTCACTGATTAACCAATCACAAATTACACTTTGTATGATTTTTAAGATAGCTATGGTTGGACTCAAATAATTTTAGTGATTCAACTATTGTTAACTAAAGAGTTAATCTAGGAACATACACGGATAGATTGATGCATCTAATACACTGCCATTTTTATTTTTTATTTTTCATGATAAATGGCCTTGTAACTAATAAGTTACGAGAGACAGATTTTGAATGTGAAACTTTAAGGAACTAGTTGCCTCTCTTGATTGTTTCAGGTTGTTTCTGTAGATTCCGGGTGTTCTAAATTTCTAGGTTATCTCCCTCGCGAGTTGGCACAGTATCTATCTCCTCTAATTGACAACTATGACATTGTATTTCAGGTACGATGTTTGGCTTGAGAATGAGTTGCTCTCTGCATTTGTGTACCCTTTTGTTTCGCGATTCTCCTTTGCTCTGTCACTTTTTACTTTTATAGAATGAATTATTATTATCTATATAGAAAGCACATGATAGTTGAGTTGCTAAATTGAGCAGTGAAAATTGTTGACTAAAGTTTCATTGGGTTCATGAGAGTAAAAGGAATTTGCGGGCAATAGGAAAAGGTTTTAACTTTTAGCCTTTTAGGGTTAATTTTTTATGGGTACATTAAGGGCAGTATTTTTTATTTGACGGGTTTTGAAGAAACTTGAAGATTCACCTATTAGGTTTAAACAGTGAGGTCAAGAGACTATCAGGTTTCAATATTTAAAGATTCCGCTAGTGATTTATTCCGAATAAATTACTTGATTCCTGCAATTACTCCAGAAAATATGGATTAAGCTACTTGATTCAAGTCCTCATTATTTTTTTTCTTTGGAGTTTATTCCAGGGACATGTCACTTCTGATCCTAAACATTCTCGTGACGCAGTTCCAATTCAGATTATGTGCCACAGAACACCAGATGGTGAAAGCAAGTCCAAAGACGAGACTTTTAAATGTTTATGGAAAAATGCTCAGCACGCTGTTGAATCTGCTATCAAGAATCCTTCATCTGTAAAGTACCAGCTGAATTTTTGTCTTATTATACAAGAGGCCTTAAAAAATAATATTCACCTTTTAACAGAAGATGAAAAAACCTATATTGGTATTAGTTTTAACATAAAACTTGTGAATTTTATTTCTTTGAACTTTCTTTTATCAGATAATTTAAATAATGTTTCATCCATTGACAGAGTCGTTCACTTCACTCTCAAATGACAGTCAGAGGCTTTTTATTCGGATATACACTAGAAAAGGTTATTGCAATATTTGAAACTTATCATTTTTTATATCAAGTGTTTGCAATATTTATAAAGGGGTTTGTTTTGGAGTTGACATATTTTTTGTATTGTGCTCTTATGTAGGACCGTGGTTTCGCATGTCTAGTATATCGTATCCTGAAATATTGGATATTCAAAAGGCAGTCAAGGAACTTGCGGGTAATTTAATAAAATAGTAAGGTTTATTTTTATCTTTCCTTGCAAATATAATTGGTTTTCTCCTACTGGTAAATCTTCTTATTGCCTCCTCAATGATCTGTGTCTTTGGGATGATCCTATTGCAGAGAAAGAATACATTTGCACTGTTGAAGATGGAAACCAACTATGTGAAAGTGACATGAATGATATATTAGATGTGCTCACTGTCTCTGAGCTGCGTGAAATTTTGTGTTTCTTGCTTAAAAAGGTTGGAATCAATCACTAGTTTTTGAGCTAGAATATATTCTCATGTCATACCTGTTCTGAAAAGATTTCAGCGATTCTGTGAATAATTACATGATTACGCAAATGATAAAATTCTTCTGTAGTATAGCAGTTGGTCTTACTCTTTATTAATTGCATGCTTTCTGAGTTCATAATCTCAGTATTTCTATCCCTAATTTTGATATACATTGACTGAGAAAAGTGAAAATTTGCCAGCTATAACATTATTTATGATAGAGAAAGATTGAAAGACTTTTCCCATTTGATTCCCTAAAATAAAACCCAGATCCTTCAGAGAGGCAAGACACTGATGGGATCCTGAAATTTTGAAAACAGAAAATAAAGAATCAAAGGAGTAAAACCCATTGTGTTATTACTTTTTTTCTTATCAAATAAAAGAAAAAACATTAGGTTCTTTTCAGTAACTTATCAAGCTAGTTATTCTCTTTTCTTCCCCCCACCCCTGGCCATTTTAGTTTGTACTGTCCTTAAGCTTATACCCTGTCTTCTGAATTGGTTTTCAAAAAAACAGTGAAAGGAGAAGAAACTTTCATATAGGTCTATCCAAATCTCAAATTGATCAGTGCTGTTTCATGTTTCTTTAATTCTTTTTTGTTCTTGCTCCACGATTGCGAACCGTGTCAATATTTCGGATGTTTCATGTCAAATGCATTTTACCATCTTTTTATTCATATTACTTTTATTATCATTACATTAGAGTGCAGTCTGAGCATGTTTCTTTGTCCTATTATAAGTGAATGGAGCATTTTGGATGGATCCTTCTAAATTTGATTGTATCCATAGTTCGTGCTCCTACATTGAGAGTGGCTTCTGATGACTACATAGTGAGAGACATACTATGTGGACAGATACGGGTCAAACAATTGAATCTATATAATAAATGTTAATAAAATAGTCATAAGCTGGAGGTTATGCATTTCATACATGTTATTTCCTTTCTTTTACCGTCCTTTCTCTAATTTATAAGCTAGCTATTAAGTTTTTTATATTTTATTTTGATGTTCTAGAGTTGCGGTCACGGAATGAAGAAGCAAGATCTCATTTCATCTATTCTTTCTACATGTGCAGGATTATGGTATCAAAATCTTAGTAGTGTTTTTACATTTATGAAGGAAATAGGGTCAATTAATGTTTTATTTAATGCTTAGTTTCTCCTGCTGTTGCTGTATGCAGGCCACACCTATCAAAAATGATTTTAGATAGAACTGGTTTCTGCATCAAGATATCTTCAAAAGCTGAGTCTCTTATTTGGCGTATCGAGGTGACAGATTTATGTTGCTTTTATTAATTTCAGAATTAAGCTATGTAGCACTGACACCTCTGAAATAGGCGTGTCCGTGTCAGGGTTGGACACTTGCACCGACACTTGTGATTACATTTAGTTTATTCATTTTTTCAAATTTTTATCGGTGTCGTCGTGTCAGTCTCGGGGTCGTGTTTGGAGTATTTGTGCGTCATAGGAATTAAGTTAGAGCAGCGTAATAGCGTAATAGTAGTTCTGATGTATATGATTTTTCTTTTGTAGAGACTTTTCTTCTTAAATGGAGAACAGGATCTCTCGTCCTTTCTACTAGTTGATATAGGAAAAATCAAATATCCAACTTATACCTGCACAATATTGGAACCAATATTCTCGAATCGCATGGATCTTCTTGCATTCGAAGAGGTAGATGTCTAACTTCCAAGATACTTGCGACGATCTGTTCCTGCTGCCATGTATAACTTTAGTTTTCAGGCCATTGAAGTGGCACAAGTTATGGATGAAGCCCTTGATGCAAACAAAACTGATATGGTATTGAGGTGCATAAAGATTGCTGAATCCCGTGTATCCGCTGTGTTGCCCATCCAGTACTCGACTTCTAAAACAGTATCTACATTCCATCACTTATTTACAGCATCATGGGTATATTCCAAAGTGGTTACGTTAGGGATCTCCTTTCTTGAGCAGGAGCGCAGGTATCCATTTGTGGTTTGATATACAAACTCTTACGCATTTTTACGCATAAAGCCTTTAAAAATTATAGTAGAAACATCTGAAGATCACTAGAGACGGTGTTATCATTGCAATTTTTTTTATCGTGTTGTGTACTATAGATGATGAAGAAAATCAACTTCTGTTACTGAGTTACTCAGGTACAGTGATGCAATCGACTTGCTTAAGTTGCTTCAAAATGTTTTCACTTGTGATGTAAAAAGAGGATATTGGGCACTGAGATTATCTGTTGACCTGGAGCATCTGGGTTACATAGACGAGAGCCTTCAAGTGGCTGAAAACGCGTTGCTGGATCAATGGGTACGAGCTGGTTCAAGAATGGCATTGCAAAGACGTGTTCTTCGCTTAGGAAAACCACCAAGACGGTGGAAAGTTCCTAGTTTTTCTAAATCTGTACTGCGAAAGATCCCTGAGGTAACTGCTTTATCATTTTATGATTCTCATTTCCGATCTGCTTCCTTACGCTTCTAAAGAAATTGACATTATAAATTTACTGTAACATTACGACTTTCTCACAGGGACTCATGTGATATGATTATTCAGGTTTATGTTCAAGGGAGACCTTTGAATTCTGAATTGGGCGCAAAAAACAGGTTTTACAATGAAGAAGGAAATCAATGCGGAGTCGAAGAGCTTGCTTTGGATTATTATGCAGCAGAGGGTTGGCAAGGTGTTCATACAGAGAGTGGCATATGGTTAACTATTTTCGGGCTTCTTATGTGGGATGTAATATACGCAGATGTGCCTAATGTCTTCCATACTAGATTTCAGGTTCATTTGATTCAATGAGTAATTATTCCGACATGCAGCTTTATTTGATTATGAACACTTATTAGCCTTTGAATTTACAGAATGCTCCTTTGGATTTGGGTACCGATAGTTTTTATACGGCAAGAGCGAGTATCATAGAATCCCATTTGCAGCAAATTCACGAAGGCATGGCTGAGGAGTTTCTTATCATGTCATGGGAAACACATTATGGGACATCTTGTAGAGGAGTTAACTGGGACCGCCATTCATTAGACGAGCTTCGTGCTGCTGTTACTTGTGTTAGGGGCTCTTGTTTGGCATCTTTCTGCAAGCTTCTTTGTGAAGACTATCGAAGCTGGTCTAGCGGAATGCCTGATTTGTTGTTATGGCGTTTCTGCGGAGAATACAGTGGTGAAGCGAAGCTTGTTGAAGTGAAAGGCCCCAAGGATCGACTCTCGGAACAGCAGCGAGCATGGCTATTGATGCTTATGGATTGTGGATTCACGATCGAGGTTTGTAAAGTGAAACCTTTGTAGATCAACATAAGATCATTACAGTCTCTGCTTAAAGTTTTACAGTAGAAGCACATAGAAGATTACAGCAACCAGAAATATTGTAAATTGAATTATTGATTCATAAATGAAGTGTAAAATAATGATGTCTTATTCAAAATTTAAAAATGGAAGTAGGTTAGATTCAAAGTTTTTGGATTTCACGTTTGATGCTAACAGGATTGGAAGGTTTTAAGTTTTAACTGTTGAATGTGACGTGTATTTCAGTAACCATTTGTTACTATGACAAAAAGATGTATATATTTTACTACAAAAAGTTCTAGGCGGTGTAGTTGGTCTTGTAGCTATATCATTTATCTTGGCGTCTAATACCTTTTGATAACAATTAGAAAAAATTGATGTAATAAATTATTAACTGATCTAAAGTTAGTAGCATTAACTATAGTATACACCCTCTTTTCTCTTTTATAAATAAATTTAACTTTTTGCATTCATTCTATAAATAATCTATTTAGACTATATATGCTAGATACATCATATTTATTCAATAAATTTAAAAAATTAAATTTTGTTTATAATAAAAAATAGAGGGAGTATATCAAATGAGAATATTTTAAAGAAAAAAAAGAAAAAAGAAAATTTAGATCAGATGCCACCAGTTTTTTAAATTCGACCAAAGTTTTATATTTAAATACGAATTTGGAATTCTTCCCCATATTTTTTCTGGTTAATTTTATTATATTTCTTTCTCCCCTATGTTTCAATATACCTCATTTTCAAATAAAATAGAAAGTGTCGTCTGATCTCTTTCCTACCATACGATCTAAATCATTTGAGCTCTTCGAAGCATCAACCTTCTTCTCGACAGACTTGGAAACCACCATTGCATCAACCTTTTTAGGTATGTTAGTTTTCTTCTTAAAATCAACATTCTTCAAGATCTCTCCTTTCTTTTCAGTACCATCTTCCTCCCGGGATGATAATGTCCACTTTCACAAAAACCTCTTACTTCAGGCGTATGTGGAAATGGTGTCAGCAAACGTTATTATTAACATAAATGTGCTTTCAGAATTTCACAATTAGGGGTGGAAATAGGTTAGGTCAGGCCAGACCTTAGAAAGTTTGAGTTTGGCCTATGATAAATTTAAAAGGTTCGAGTTTGGCCTATAATCTATTATATGTTTTTTTTACCTGGCCTGATCTCTTAAAAAGTCTGACCCGAAGCCTATTTAAAAACCTATTTTACATTACGACTTTATCCATGAAGTCTTATAGGCCAGCCTATATATGCATATATTGTCTAACCTATTTAGCCTATTTTTTAATATATATATATGCATATATAGGCTTACCTATTTAACCTATTTTTAATATATATGAACCTTGAAGGCATTATCATCTAGTGGTTTCGAAATTATCTCTTTGCTTCTATACATGGCACCCCCATCTTCTTCATCAAGCGACTATGCTGGAGTCTCACTAAGACTTTCATGTAGAGTAAGGTTAAGGGTGCGGCGAAGTAATACTTATCCTTGAAGTTCTTGAAGCTATCCACACATAAACTTCAAAAATTTGTGACCTTGCTTCAATGATATCAACCCTTGAGGATGACCATGATGAATATGCTTCCTTAACACGTGGAACAAATGAAAGAACAAGACCAATGTAGGCAAGTTTTTCTTATACTCACATTAGTACCAAAAAACTTTCAAGATGCATATTTATCATTTTCGGGGAGCGTCACCTGCCAGTGTGATGACGTTCCAACATCCCGAAATGAAATTTTCATTCTATTTTCATTTGAGTAGAATGTTCAGGTTCCCAGAACCTCGTCATCTGCCCAAGATTAATCCTCATTGTCAAGAGGCAGTTATAGAGTTGGTAGTTACACTTTTTTCACCATTTCTTCTTAACAGTTTAGACACAAAAAAGGCTATCGTAACTCTAACATCTAGACTTGCACTTGAAGTTAGTTTCTAAACCTTTAAAAGCCTTATGCGTCAGGGGTTATCCATCATACTGTAAACAACAGCGAGGTTAGTCATTTTGACTTTTTTGAAACTAAAATTACTTTCCTCATTTGAATACGGATGGGATAAGGCTCCCTATCACTAATATTAACCACCATTGTTTCAGTTATAAAATCGGCATCACTAATTTCATCACAAAGACCTACAAACTTAAGTAGGATACCTAAATCTAGGTTTAATGGATTTACGATATTTAAATACAATTGAAAACTATTAAATTAAAAAAGGAAGAAAAAGTGAATACATTGTGTTTAAATGCAGGTTCCTAAGAATTTAAGTGAAACTCCAAATTGGTTGAGCCTATGAAGACCGCCTCATTCCATTGGGAAAATCCAATAAGGGGGCATAAATCACTTACGTAGACCTCTGTCTACAAACTACGTACACGAGCACACCTCTCATTGTATCTGTACCCTTGAAATACATCTAATGGTTCTCCACACTCTACGTCACATCAACCATAAGACATTTATAACAAACTTCATGAGTGACTCTAAGAGCACCTCCAATGGTGATACTCACCGATGGTTATTTGTGGGTCTCAATTTGCCACATCTTCTTTAAAATAACTCATGTAATATTTGCTCAAATGATGCACCTTAGAAAAATCTCATAATAGACCCCACAATAATTGAACAAATGGGTAACTAAAGAAGAAAATATGTTATTTAATTGAGAGACATTACAAAAGTATGTTGCATTATGATGCAACGGCCGTGCCACTTGTTAAAATTATTTTCCTCCTCTAGTGACGAACCTATGGATTTTGTAATTTCATACTGATGAACTAAGTCAAAAATCTCCCATTAGAGATGGTCTAAAGCAAAGTTCCACCTCATTTATAATTGATTCGAGCGTCTAAGTGCTAACAATTTTATAAAATCCCCTTTGATCATAAAAAACCATGGCCATTGCATAAAAAACTTGTGGTGGTCATCTTCAAAGTAACATCCATTTTAATTTTAGTACAGAATAATTTTTGCATTGGGGTGATACTATATTCAAAATGGCTTAGTATTTATGCCTATTTAGCATGAGAATTATATTACTTTTGCATTGCACTAATTGTATTAGTGTTTTGTAACTATTTTACAAAACTGAAAGTTGGGTACAACCGTTAAAATGAGTTAGCTCATATCGATCAGTTCGTCATGCCCGATAAAAAAAATAGGATTTAGTCCTTACAATTAGAATTTAAATTTTGTATAGCTCAATCAAAAAAAGTCTGTAATTTATTAAGGCTAGTCCATCTGAGTCGGAATAAATTTTTTGACCCACACAATTAAACGTTTTAAATTTAATTCCTACATTTATTTTATTTCATTTAAAAAAACAATACATTGAACTACCTCATTTTACTAAATTTATCTCTTCAATCAATTTAAAATTCCAATTTTAAATATCATATATTAATATAATTAAATTAATATATAATTATTTCATTTTTCACTATATTCAATTTTTTTATATTAAATATTCTTATATTTATGTAGTTTGTGTTATATTGAATATTTGTGTATTGTTTTGAATTTTTTAAAATTTGTTTTGTCTATAAACTCATGTTATAGTATTTTAAAAAATATTATAATACTTAAAAATTATTATATTTAAAATAACATTCTAGAATCGGCATATTAAGGAAGTCCATGTGGACAATTATGCAAGACCTTTCAATGCAGGTGCTTATATTGAAGATAGAATGCATGGACATTCCATGGCAATGAGTATGCACAAAACTGTCATGGATAGAAACCACTCAATTAATATGATACGATGGTTACCTCATAGAGAGAACTTTGTTAAGCTTAATGTTGATGGAGCTTGTGACAATGATGGTATTAGCGGTTGCGGGGGAGTTATTCGCGATGCTTACGGTAAATGGATTTGTGGCTTCTCCAAGATCAATGGCAAGTGTATTGCTTTGATGGTTGAGATTTGGGAATGTTTGAGGGCCTCAAAATTACAACTTCTTATGGTTATTCAAATGTAGAGATTAACGTCGATTCTAAGAAAGTGATTGAAGCAATTAATATGGCTGCAGCGAATATGAAATCGGCATTGACTTTAATTAATCATATTAAACTTATTATGGCGAATCATGATGTAGTGGACTTGGTCCATACCTTCAGGGAGACGAACTATTGTGCCGACGAGTTAGCAAAAGCTGAAAGAAAGTTGAAGGAAGGAATCCATATTTTTCAAGATGCTCCTGATTTTATTTCAAAGTCTTTAGAGGATGATTTAAGTGGTTTTTCCACACCTAGGATGGTGTTGTTGTAGCTTTCTTTTTCTTAGGCTTGGACCTTTCTTATTACAAAAAAAAGAATTTTTTTTATAAATAGCGACTCTCTAGAAATAGAAAAACACAACAAAACTTATGCTTTAACGAGTAAATTTTTTATCGAAATATTTCTAAGTCATTCTTTTATTTTTTTAGTCTGTGAGAAAAATTGACGTTATTTACCATTTAAATAAAAAAGACATTTTTTTTTTTATAAATTTTTTGTACATCTTTTCATTAGAGAACTAATTTTGAAATTATAATATGATTTCTAAATTATTTGAGACGATCCTGATTGCAATAAGTGTCTTGATTCAAACAATTCAAAAGATATGTGGATTTTTTAATCAAAAAGTCATTGCAAAAATTGAAAGAGAATAAAATCATATGCAATTTATTTTATAGAAGGTTATAATAAAGAAGACATACAAATCCTTTTACAAAGTTATATGGAATCAAAACTTTTCAAGAATATATTGTTGTCTGAGATTATTGTTTTCTTAGAAGAGAAACAAATACAAACTTCAATTTTTTTTTCCCTTTATCGTGGGTTTTTTTCCGTCATATTTCTTGATAAACTTTTAAATATGATAGTTCTAACAAAAGAATATTGTACTTTTTTATTTACTTTATTTCTTTCTATTAAATTTTTCTAAGAAGGTTTTAATGAGAAATATTTCGAAAAACATTCAAATAAAGGATAATGTTATGAAAATTAATTTTTTAATTTAAGAAAAAATTTATTTTTTAAATTATTAAATAATTAATGTATCTGACCTATTATATCGATTAGATACATTGACTATTTATTAAATCTAAAAAAGACAATTTTGTTTTATATTAAGAAGTAAAAGAAGTACTATATAAGCATGTACGTCATTAATTAATTATCGTAAGTGACTTTTAGGTATGACAGAAAAATTCGAACCCAATCAGATTGGGTCACCTTAACCCAATTCTAACAAAAAACAAATATAATTAGGTACGGAAACGGATGTGGAAAAAACTCAATTTTTCAATTACAATTTACGTGGATAATACAAGAGAAAACTTGTTCACTGATACGTGAAGATAGGGGTGCTCGCGGTGCGGTTTGGGCGGTTTTGACAAAAAAAATCATCCGAACCGCAAGAGAAAAAATAGTGCGGTTTGGTTTGGTTCGGTTGGCTTTTAAAAAAAAATCCGAACCAAACCAAACCAAACTAATGCGGTTTGGTTCGGTTCGGTTGGTTCAGTTTTTTACAAATATTTTATTGAGCCATACATACACATATAGATGATAACATAATTTTGTATTTATACATTCATACACAATCAAATAACAACAAAACTCGTCATATTTTGACAACAATTTTCCATTTAATATGTAAAAATTAAATTAGACAAAAGTGAAATATTAAACATAAAATAATAGCATAAAACAATATAAAAATTATTATAACGAAACAAAAAAATAGAAGAGACGAAAGATTAGTGAAAGTGAAAAAGAAAAAAGTGTTGAGAGATTAGAGAAGAAGATATGTGATAAAAACGAAACTGAAATACGGAACATTTACATAAAAATGAGAAGGTGAAAAAGAAAGAATATAAGAGAGTAGAGATTATAGAAGAATAGGGAAGATGTATGTCGCAAAGAAGGTGCGATTATGTTATTAGAGATTTTAGAAGATCGGGACTGAAATTATATGTGTAAGGATGAGAAAATTGTTCGTAATCATAATGCTAATGTATAATAAGTTTAAGTTTTGGTTGGATGTGAGTTAGTAAAATTTAGGTTGTAACATAGTGCGGTTTGATTCAGTTTGGTTCGGTTTACAAAATACAAACCGCAAACCGAACCGAACCGTGCAGTTTTGTAAAAACTGACCCAAACTAATCCGAACCAAATGCGATTTTTTGCGGTTTCGGTTTGGTTTAGTTTGGTTTGCGGTTTTCTATTGGGTTGGTTTGGTTTTGATCACCCTACGTGAAGATGAGTTAAACGCGTCCATTATCACGGCAAATGACTTTGCTTATTCTTATGGATATTTTTTCATCTTTATCATTTTTTTTAAAGTTAAACCCTTGTAGAGTTTATTTATAAAAACCAAAAAAAAGGAACTTTCTAATGAGTAAACATTAGGGCTGGACATCGGTCGGTTAGGGTCGGAAATCGGGCCCAAAACCTCAAACCGACAAAGCCCATGGATGGAAACTAGAGGCCCATTTCCGACTGAATTCTTTTTCGGTTTAGTCGGTTTCGGTTTAATCGGTTTTAACGGATAATCGGGTGGGTTCAATCGGGTGAATAAAAAAAAAACCAATTAGAATCCAGCCCATAAATTTTTTGTATCATTTCAATTGATGAATAAATTCTGGTATTGATTCATTGTTATTATAAATTTGGGCCTGAGTTAGACATTTCATATTCAAATTAGCCTCGTTCACATTCTAAAATAAAGTAAATTTCAATAATAAAATTGTCATTAATTTATCTAGGGCCATTCATGATAATTTTAAAACACCATTTTGGGTCCAAGGCCATTAATGCTATTGTAATATGCTTGCATCAATTCAAAGCACATCACATATTTGCAGAGAATCAAAATTACTCACAATTTTCTACATCTATCGCTTCATTTTCTTCTTGAACCAGCAAATATATACAGAAACATAAAAGGAAAAAATTACTTAATACTTTATATTTAAATAAAAGGTTAGAACAATTTAACACTAAAAACATAGTAATAAGAAAGCAATTACTTTTGATCTTTAGCAAGAAAAAAGCTTTGAATATATGACTGAAAAATGGAGAAACATATATTTGCATAAAAACTTTGTAAGAAAAATAACAGTAAGCTAAGAAAGGTGATTAGTGAGGAGTGAGGACAAACTTTTCAGAAATCTTCTTAGAAACGAAAGGAAAGTGAAAAATCTTGCTTGACATTGTTGTTGTGAGTTTACTGGAAAAGAAACCAAAGGAATGTATAAACAACAAGATGAAATCGAAACAACAAGATGAAATCGAAAACGAACGGATGATTTTTCTGGAAATGGAAGAATGAGGGTTTGGTTTGGTTTCCTCTTCTCACTTCTCTGAGTTCATTCAGACTGCCGCACAATACAATAGAGGGGAAAACTAGGTTTCTCTCTTAAGTTTAGCTTATATATGTGGGTTAGATAAAAATGGACTGGACACTTACTTATGCATGAGGAGAGGGATACAACTTAGAAAGCCTACAGCTTAATGAGTCGGTCGGTTTAGGATTTCGTTGGATCCAAAAACTCAAACCTAAACCGACCGGTTTAACCCATGTGAACCCTTTTCTTCTCAATCCGACAACCCGACAATCCGACATACCCGAACCGGTAACTGACGGGCCACATGGATAGGTCGGTTTGGGCCGGTTTTCTTTTTTTTTGTCCAGCCCTAGTAAACATAATTGAGTTTAGTGTGAGTCAAAGCTACACTACTTAGGTACTCTAAAAAAAAATTCAAGCCCAAGAAATAAGAAAAAACAAGATTACATCTCCACGTGGCCATATTATCATTTTGTGGGCCATAGAGAATTCACACACACTAATCATCATTAATTTCATCTTTTCCATTAATTAATCATAATTAACAAGAGTGTGTGTGTGTGAGAGAGTGAGAGAGGTTCTTTTCTTTACCTTTCTTCCAAAATTCACACTCTAAACCAAACCAAGTTTCGAACTTGAGCTTCAATTCTCGCTCACAAACCAAAACCCATGTCCTATCACCATGAATTTCATTCGGCTGAAGATGAATTTCTTGATGATGTAGATAATCATGAACAACTTGATGGTGTTGATGCTGCTGGTGCTGGTGCTGATGATGATGTTGCTCTTGATGAATATGAAATGGTTTATTTTGATTTTGATTTTGATTTTGCCCCTTTTGAATTTCTTGATTTTTGTGTCAATTTTGGTTTTTGTTTTTGGTTTTGAAATTGATGATTTTGATTGGAACAGCTTACTAAGGTGACTGATACATCAGCTGCTCAAGCAAGGAAGGGGAAGGATATTCAAGGGATTCCATGGGAGATGTTGAATATTACAAGAGAGAGTTATAGGTTGACTAGGCTTGAACAGTATAGGAATTTTGAGAACATTCTCACATCTGGAGAGACTGCTGACAAGGTTTTCTTTGTGTTTTTTGTTTTGTGTATTGTTTGTGTTTGAGGCAGTGTTGTTAATAGTGGATATATTATTGCTGAACTAAATTTGAACAAATCGGTATTGTTCCGTGATAATCACGCTATTTAGTACAAAGTGTAGGGCAGAGACGTCTCAAACTTTTAAGAGGCCCTGTGTAAGAAAATGATGTTAGCTTTAGTTGAGTCGTGAATTTTTTTAAGAGACCATATTTAACGGTAGAATATGTGTATGAAGGCCCTTTTTGACATAGCTTAATCATGAAAAAGTTTGAGGCTCTGTGTTTTAGGCCGCCTTGTATACCCTCAAAGACGACCCTGGTGTAGGGTTGTAAAATTGCTGCTATTGCGGTGTTATATTGTTTGTAGCATAAGATGCTTCGGACAAACTTATATTTTCCGTGATTTGCGAATGGCAAAACTGGGTTGAGTTTGTTGGGGGGTGGAGAAGTAGTGTAAGAAATTGTTTGATAAATGTTTTGATACTGAAAATTTTTGTGTTTCTTTGTTTGGTGTTCTAGGATTGCAAGCAAGTGGAGAAGGAGGACAAATACTATGAGTTCTTCTATAATACAAGGGTGGTTAAGCCTACCATCCTTCACTTTCAGGTTTGTTGATTTTTATTTTTGTTGTATGTTGCGTGCACTGAATGATTTCTTAGGTTACTATGTTGTCAAATAGCGGCAATATTGGTGCTATAGTGTAGCGGTTTTTGTTGAGTTGACTATGGAAATTGCGGCGCTATCATAATTTTCCTATTTGAGCAATAGCGGCTACTATAATAGTGTAGCGGTTTTTGTTTAATTGGCTATAAAAATTGCGACGCTATCGTAATTTGCCTATTCGGGCAATAGTGGCTGCTATTCAAGTTTTAGTTAGCAGATGTAGAAATTTTTAAATAATTGCCGCGTCGTGTAAAGGCTTTTGTGATTTTGGTCGCCACAGGTGTTGCAAATCTGATTGCGGTCGTTGCGGTGTGAATTAACTACAATTTCTTTTTTATCCTAAAAACGGTGAATATCGGTATCGGTCTTCCGTATCGTTGTCGCGGCCGTTTTCACGGTAACAGGTCGTTTTATTAAACCTGCGGTTATAATTTAGGGTTTTTAATTAATAAAACTGGAGAGTCAACGTGTATGCGGTGCATGAACTATTTTTAAAATAGAAAAACTGAAGAGTCAGTGAGTTGATAAATATGCAAGTTATGCTTTGTCTCCATTCCCTTTTTAATTTATATGCAGCATGCCTTATTTTATATATAATTGACTTATTTTAATTGGTAAGTATGGCCTATTTTCCCGCAACGCTTTCCACTATTTTACATAGCGGATTTTTTTACGTTCCTTTTTTTTCCACAATCCGGTATTGATAACACGGGTTATTTGTCTTTTTTGAATGACTCACGAGCATTTAGTATTGTTTTGTTTGTCATTATCTTTCTCTTTATATAGTTTTCAAGCCTGATGACGTGTTTTTTTTTTTTTTTTTGTGGAATGCAGCTGAGAAACTTGGTATGGGCTACTTCAAAACATGATGTATACCTTGTCTCGAACTACTCGATTATGCATTGGTCATCATTAAGTGGCAACTTGTCCGAGATTATAAACTTTTCCGGGCATATAGCTCCTACCGAGGTAATGTAGTGAGAACCTAATTCATTTTGCATGCTGAATTGATGTCAATATTGTTAAATAGCGGCACTGTATCAATACGACATAGCTGAATTTTAACAAACCACTGCTGATCCACGATATGCAATTTAGTACGGAGTATTGTCAAATAGCGGCTATAGCTCTATAGCATAACGTAATTTGAACAAATTGATATTTTCCGTGATCGACAACTCTGATAGATGCAAGACTTGTTTAGAAGTCCAGAATTTCTGAAGCTGTTCGATGTATATGTGATTAATGAAAACGGAAAAGTTAACATGGTTCATTTGAGAAAATACGCAAGTTAGAATTAATGTTATATTTGTTTGGTCTTATAGAGATGTGCAGGAAATCAGCTGGAAGGATTTTCCCAGACACAGATTAGCACATTGGCTGTTAAGGATAATTTTCTTGTTGCTGGTGGCTTCCAAGGAGAGCTTACTTGTAAGGTAAGTCCTCATGATTTGTGCCTTATCACGTTATTGCATATGTTTTTTCGTTCGGCTTCTGATACTTCATAAGATTGCTTTTATTTGTTTGTCGAAAATTGCCCGTTTTGTATGTTTTCCATTAAAACAAAATCTGACAATTAAAACAATTGGTACAAAAAAGTTTCAAACTTTATATATTTAATTAGTACGAATAAAGAAGCTATTTCAAAGCTCGTAATTGATTTTTTTTTTCTTTCCATTTTCTCTTTCTCGAATTTAGCTTTTAATCCAACCAGTTTATTCGGCAAGGTAAGCGGAAATGTTGTTAATTAACTTAATTTTATTATTTTTAATCTGATTGTTACAATGCTTCTCATTTCTCGCAATAACAAAATATTTTCCCTTGTGATGAGTTATATTAAGAAAATATTGTGATTGACGTGTCGTCCTTTGCATTTATCTAATAGTATGTTTGAGTCTGGACCTGTAGTCTCGCACTCATGAAAACATACTTCTTAAAAATATGGTCAAAACAATCTTTACAAGGAATGAATTAAAATTCTACCGATGGTAACAAAAACTTTCATAGACCTTTTATTGGCCCAAGTTCTAAGTTATACGTACCACCCCCGTTAGAACTACGATAACCTTTAGTGCCACTAAAAATTTGGGCGAAGCTCAAATTAGCTGTATAGCGGCGCTAAACTGCTATAGCTTAGCAGAAATTGCAGAATTTGGACAAACTGCTGTTGTTTCACTATACACACTTTTTAGTACCAAATGTTGTCAAATAGCCGTTATAAGATTATTTCACAACGGTGTTTTAATAATCCTCTATTTCCGCTATCCACAATTAATAAAACTGAGCTAAATAGGTATGGATTATCTAAGCCTTATGAAGACCACTTCGACTATATCTCTACTCGATGTGGGATCTCAAGATCTATATTATTACATTCACTAGTACTAATAAGGGGCACATTTTTGTCAGAATTTATATTATAGGTCGTCAAGGTTGTATTTTTGTGAGTAATATTTTTTGGAGAGGTAGTGTTGAATGTTAGGAACAAATCTTGCAGAATATTATCGATTGCAGCTTATAATATCTATGTTGAATGCAGCGTCTGGATAAGGAAGGAGTAAGCTTTTGCACGCGAACTACACATGATGATAATGCTATAACAAACGCAGTTGATATATACGAAAGCCTGAGGTATTTCTCATACTATCTGTATCTGACTTTATTTTTCTTAATTTGGAATGATGTCTGACATGGAAACTTTTGTAGTGGTGCAACTCATTTTATAGCTGCTAATAACGATTCCGGCGTTAGAGAATACGATATAGAAAAGTTTCAGCTTTTGAATCACCTGCAATTCCCTTGGCCAGTGAATGTAAGCACTCCCTAACCATTGATTTGATATTTCGCGTGGCTTTTAAAAAATAGTTCTGATTTTAATTTCACATCTGCCGTCTTGATTCCGAAATATTTGCTCTTGACGCAGCACACATCGATCAGCCCTGACCGTAAACTAATGACTGTTGTGGGGGACAACTTAGATGGACTGCTGGTGGATCCTCAAAATGGGAAGGTACATGGTTCCTCTCTCTTCCATTTATTGTAATTTTTTTTATTGAGGTTTAGTCAATAGCGGCGGTATCTCGCTATAGCGGAGCGGAGCCAAGGCCGGCCGCTATCGGAAGAGCCTTAGCGATATAGAACACTATAACAGCCGCTATTGTGTAAGTAACGGGTAGCCGCCATAGAAAATAACTTATGGACTTGTCAGCTGTAAGTTCTCCCAAACAGTTGTTTAGGTCAGTAGATAAATTTCAATAAGTGAATCCAAATATGCATAAGAAGCTTCTTATTAACATTTTTGAGATTTGTTTAATTTTTTTTAGACCGTCGCAACTCTAACCGGCCATCAAGATTACTCGTTTGCATCTGCATGGCATCCCAACGGCTACGCATTTGCAACCGGGAATCAAGACAAAACTTGCAGAGTATGGGACGCCAGAAACGTGTCATCACCAATTGCCATTCTCAAGAACAACCTCGGGGCAAGCCGATCGATTCGGTTTTCTTCAGACGGACAGTACATGGCCGTTGCTGAACCTGCTGATTTCGTGCATGTCTACAACACAAAGTCGAATTACGAAAAAAGTCAAGAGATCGATTTCTTTGGCGAAATATCTGGAGTTTCGATAAGTCCTGATGATGAGTGTATGTATATTGGAATATGGGACAGGACTTATGCTAGCTTACTACAGTATAATAAGAGACACCCATATCATTATCTGGATTCTTGCTTTTGATTTTGGTTACTTTTTCTTACTTTTGGATTGATGTTAATTTTATAGAGGATAATGTGGGATTATAGATACTTTACATTTTGGTTTTGGTAGTATTTTTTTGTGTGTAGGTCATGTAAATCAGGCCTCATGTTGTATTTCTAAACTTTTCATGTAAATGGCACCAGAAAAAAATTTGGGAATTGTTTGGTTATGCTGTTTTATCATTTAATAAAATAGTTTGATATTATAGTAAAATAGAGAACTATGATTGAACAAATAAAAATATTGTTTATCTATAAAGTTCGGACTCTGACATAGACATTAAGACGACATTCCAACACTAATACTTTCATAACTGAAACCGAAAGTTTTAACGTAGAAATTTTAGTATATATAATTTTCAAAACTATTATGAACAAATTTCTGAGTTGAATGTTCATATTAAAATTTTTAAAACTAAAATGTTAACAACAAAAGTTGCGATGAAAAGAATTGTAATGTGAAAGGAGGGAAACTTTTTGGGTGAAAGTTAACCTACAACCACCTTTAAAAAGGATAACTATCTGTTTGAACTTGGAGCAAAGTCATGGAAGGATAGAGTTGGATGTTTGGATAAGGTAATACTTGGACTTCACAATCATAAGATATCTCATATATTGGTTGAGCACTCATCTTCGAATCATTTAAATAAAGAAGAGAAGAACAAAATAAGGACTACAAATGATTAGAATCATTTAAATAAAGAAGAGAAGAACAAGGATTACAAATGAATAGATTTGGATTTGAAATCATATTATCTTTGAGAAGTATAAGGACTGAAATGCAACAAATGAAGTGGATTGAAGCTCGAAAAAACTTGTTGAAATCATATTAACCTTTGAAACGGAATACATAAGTCAATATTTATGAGTAAATAATGAAAAAAAAAGGTATCCGCGGACCAGAACCTTAATCTGGCGCCTTAGACCAACTCGGCCATCTCAACTTGTTGACAATTTTCTAATTTAATTTAATAAATCATATAAAACTATTTGGTTAAAAAACCAAAGTGATATGAAGAATCCCAATACCTCGATCATTTAATTTTTACTACTTTAGAATAATATTTTGTTTGATTTTGTAGTGATATATTTGTAAAGATTTATTAGGGGGGACTACAACCGCCAATAATGGGTGACACCCATCTACCGCTCACAATTAGGGGACAACCTCGCCCTAAACGCTCTCTGTTCGCCTAGTCATGAGAAATGTGAAAAAGTACGGGTTTCAGTCTGAGAGAAGTTATGGTCAACAAGCTCATTCGCGTCTCCGTATATAGGATAAAAATGATCATTTAAGCGACTATATGTAAGATATTTTATTTCCCTAACATAAAAAAAAGTGAATTTTTTTTATAAATGATCTTGTAGAGCTTATAGAAATAAGTCGTAAACAACTTATGGACTTATCAGTTGTAAGTTTCCTAAACAGTCTCACAAGTGCTTTAGTCACTAGATAAATTTCAATAAGTGAATCAAATATATTTAAAATTTCTAAATACAAATGAAACATCCTATGCGGAAGAGAAGAGGCTTCTGATAAACATGTTTGAGACTTGTTTAATATTTTACAGACCGTTGTAACTTTGACCGACCATCAAGATTACTCGTTTGCATCTGCATGCCATCCTAACGGCCACACATTCGTAATCGGGAATCAAGACAGGACATGCAAAGTATAGGGTGCCAGAAACGTGTCATCTCCAATCGCCATTCTCAAGAACAACCTCGGGGCAAGCAGGTCAATTCAGTTTTCTTCAGAAGGACAGTACATGGCTGTTGCCGAACTTGCTAATTTCGTGCATGTCTATAAAATAAAGTCAAATTACGAGAAAATTCAAGAGATCGATTTCTTTGGCGAAATCTCTAGAGTTTCGATAAGTCCTGATGATGAGTGTATTTATATTGGAATATGGGACATGACTTATGCTAGCTTACGACAGTATAATAAGAGACATCCATATCATTACCTGGATTCTTACTTTTGATTTTGGTTACTTTTTCTTACTTCTGGATTGACGTTAATTTTATAGAGCTTAATGTGGGATTATAGATAATTTACATTTTGGTATTGGTAGTATTTTTTTGTGGGTAGGTCATATAAATCAGGCCTCATGTTGTATTTCTAAACTTTTGATGTAAATGCCACCAAAAAAAAATTGGAATTGTTTGGTTATGTTGTTGTATTATTTCTTTAAATAGTTTTACATTATAGAAAAGTTGGGAATTATGATTGAACAAATAAAAATATATTTTATCTATGAAGTACAAACTCTAACACAGACATCGGAATACGACATGATCCGGCTTAGATAATTTCATAATTGAAACCGAATTCAAAACTATTATTGACAAATTTATGATTTGAATATTCATATTAAATATTTTTCAAACTAAAATGTTAAGAACCAAAGTCGAAATGAAAAGATTTGTTACATGAATAGAGTGAAAGTTTACCTACAACCACCTTTAAAAAGGATAACTATCTGTTTGAACTTAGAGCAAAGTCATGGAAGAGTGGAGTTGGATGTTTGGTGAAGGTAATGCTTAGACTTTACAATCATAAGTTATCTCATACATTTGATCACTCATATTCGGGTCATTTATACAAAGAGAAGACCAAAATAAGGATATTTATGTGTAAAAAATGGAACAAAAAATATTGTTGAGAGTGGGATTTGAACCCACGCCCTTTCGGACCAGAACCTTAATCTGGCGCCTTAGACCAACTCGGCCATCTCAACTTGTTCTCACAATTCTAATTTGATTTAATAAATTATATAAAGTTATTTGGTTAAAAAACAATAGTGATAAGAAGAATCTAAATACCTCAATCATTTAATTTTTACTTCTTTAGAATAATATTTTGTTTGATTTTGTAGTGATATATTTTTAAATGCCTATTAGGGGGATTGCAACGCCAATAAGAGGCGACATCCATCTATCGCTTGCAATTGGGAACAACCTCGCCTTAAGCATTCCTTACTCGTCTAGTAACGAAAAACGTTAGAAAATACGTGTCTTGGTAAGTGAGAAATAACTATAAATAGGATAATTCATTTCTCCATAGGAAGTAGGGATTCAACGTTCCATCACTGTAACTAAATGGACAACTATCACTCCCAAAAAAACCCTAACTCCAGGACCAAGAGCTATATTAACATCTCATCCCTAGCTTAAGAAAGGACTAATCGTAATACACACAATATTCCTCCAAAAGTTCCAGAGCTTTTCACCTTACGTGAGCTTACTCTCTCATCACCATAAACACCACCACACCGGGTCTCTCACCACCGTGAGCAATCCCTAAACATCGAAAAATACCTAAAGCTTCTAGCCACCATTACCCGCATTGGGGTTCCACACATTATATTTTTTTACAAGTACAGTGACGCCCACCGCGGGACTCCGATAAATGGATAATAGAGATCCAAACTTCGTGGTTATCACCATGGTCAGAGGATTCACCGATAAAAAATGTTCCAGCTTCTCCCGGAGGAAATATGTCAGGAAGGTGCTGACTTTTACACCCTTCTAAACCCCGCGGCAATTTAAAAATAATTCAGAGTAACATGAAGCAAGGGTGCCACAATTCAAATGAGAACAAATTATTGTACGTCATTGTCATGCATCCACTAAGGAACATTTTATCATATTCATAAACATCTCATGTTAACACAGCGGAAAATTCATCATACAAATAAGCATAACATCATTGATACTATATCCCACAAATTAAACCGAAAACAATAAAATAGAGTTGTCAATCGTGAACTCTAAACTAGCGTTCCCCAGTGTTACAATATCAGAGCATGACACTGACTCGAACTAATGGACTAGTCTATCAGCTATCCTCACCAAAATCAAGCCGCTACTCCTCAATCTGAAAATGTCAACACTAAGGGTGAGTCTCATTCAAATTAAAAAATGTTATTGAATTATAAACGACAACACATCATAGCCGCATTACTCACTCAATTTCATCAAATTCGGATTATCAGAAAAACATCCATCAATTACACAAACACCAACATAATACATCATTCAAACAACACATCATACTCATCAATCAAGTCACAACAAATCATGCATATGTAATAAACCGACACTATGCATGTGGTACCAATCATCATCAATGGGATTAACCCACCGACCGATCCAACATCGTCAAGATATGGCCCTGCCAGCACAAATTCCACACAATGGGAATTATGCCCTTCACTGATCCAACACATCATCTGGATACAACCCTCGTCAATGATTTATGAATGAATGCACACATATAACATACTTATTACATTTTCGATCCGATGAACAACATCGTCTCATACTCTTACCATCATCATCATCATCAAAAGCATGTATATGTATCAGCATCATTCAATACAAATCAATCATCATTATCTTCATCAATTATACAAGAACCTTAATCTGTCGCCTTAGACCAACTCAGCTATCTCAACTTGTTCTCAAAATTCTAATTTGATTTAATAAATTATATAATTATGTGGTTAAAAAAAAATAGTGATAAGAAGAATCCAAATACCTCAATCATTTAATTTTTACTTCTTTAGTATAATATTTTGTTTGATTTTGTGGTGATATAATTTTTAAATGACTATTAGGGGGACTGCAACGCCAATAAGGGGCGACATCCATCTACCGCTCGCAATTGGGAACAACCTCGCCTTAAGCATTCCTTACTCGTCTAGTAACGGAAAACGTGAGAAAATACGTGTCTTGGTAAGTGAGAAATAACTGTAAATAGGATAATTCATTTCTCCATAGGAAGTAGGGATTCAACGTTCCATCACTGTAACTAAGTGGACAACTATCACTCCCCAAAAAACCCTAACTCCAGGACCAAGAGCCTATATAAACATCTCATCCCTAGCTTAAGAAGGGACTAATCGTAATACACACAATATTCCTCCAAAAGCTCCAGAACTTTTCACCTTACGCGAGCTTACTCTCTCATCACCATAAACACCACCACACCGGGTCTCTCACCACCGTGAGCAATCCCTAAACACAGAAAAATACCTAAAGCCTCTAGCCACCACTACCCGCATAAGGGTTCTACATATTATGTTTTTTTACAAGTACAGTGACGCCCACCGTGGGACTCCGATAAATGGATAATAGAGATCCAGACTTCGTGGTTATCACCATGGTCAGAGGATTCACCGATAAAAAATGTTCCAGCTTCTCCCAGAGGAAATATGTCAGGAAGGTGCTGACGACGAACATAATATCCACATAATTCTCTAAAGCCGAGAAAAGAGAACCTGGGGTCATCATCACTTTATCTAGAAGTGATGCCATCAAAATCCTCCCTCGCGATAACCAAGCCATGATCATCACTGTGCAACACAGTAACTGGGGTATCAACGAGTCTAGATAGACCCCGGAAGCTAAGGTGACACCTTATTTTAGAACACCCTCTAGAAACTCCAACTCGATCCCAATAACATCAAGGCATTCCAACATCAGTAATGGAAGGAGTTTGCATACGAATGCAGCGACGTTTGGTGATAATGCGGTGATTGCATATTCGTCACTAAAAGGATCGGGACCGAACGTAAATAATTCTGGTCGAAACTTCTAACCCTTTGGAATGAGTTTCTCTTTCCAAGCAATGCCAACTTTCACCACAAATTCAGCAACCGTGTTAAGACATCAAATTAATAAATGTAGCCATGATATGGTTAACTTGCTTGCCCGACACATAGGCACAGTATTTAACTCTTTGATTCAAAACACGAATAATAATTATCAACAACTAGAAACTCAAATGACTCGAATTACTGACTTCTTTGGCACTCCTCAGGCGGAAGTTCGACCAACCATACAATCCCTAGTGACTAGGCATATTCAAAATGAAGTAATAATTCTTGAGGAAAACACGGTTAACCATGGCCAACAATTTGTGCCCTATGAACAACCGAGGCCTATGGATGTCGAATACCCGTCAATTGTTGTAGTTAATAGAAATCAAGATGCCAACCAAGTGATCAATCAAGTTCGACAAGACAATATGATAGGTGAAAATAATCTTGCAACCATGGTTAAAATAATAATGGCGCAAAATTGTGTGAATGTTGGCCTGCAAAGGCCAAACTACGTATTTCCACAATCAGAGTACATATAGCAGACGGAACTCCCAAGGGGTTGGAAAGTCTCCAAGTTCACTAAATTTGCTGGTGAACTAGTGAATTCCCAAGCGAGAGATATTGCAAACAATGAGAATTTGCGGATGAAATACTTTTTTAGTTCTTTTACAAAAAATGCTTTTACATGGTTCACTATACTTCATGCACATTCCATTAATGATTAGACTCGTTTGAAAGGTTGTTCCATGAACAATTTTATATGGAACAATCCAATATTAGCTTGAAAAAATTGGCTAGTGTGAAGGAAAAATTCGCAGAATCTATCGACCATTATTTAAATAGGTTCCGACTTTATATATTTTATTAGTTCTAAATCTATGCACATAATATTTAATAAGAAACATAAGAATAAAGAAGCTATTTGAAATCTCGTAGATGATTTTTCATTCTCTCTTTCTTGATTTTTAGCTTTTAACTCAACTTGATTATTTGGCAAGGTAGGTGACAATGTTGTTAATTTTTATAGATCTTCAAGGTTGGATATTCGTGAGTTAGTGCTTTTAGAGATGTAGCATTGAACGTTAGAAACAAATATTCTTGCAGAATGTTATCAATTGAGGCTTATAATATCTCTATTGAATGCAGCCTTTGGATAAGGAAGGAGTAAGCTTTTGTACACAGACTACAGAAGATGATAATGTTATAACAAATGCAGTTGGAATATATGAAAGCCTGAGGTATTTGAATTTCTCATACTATCTTTATCCGACTTTATTTCTCTTAGTTTGGAATGATGTCTGACACAGAAACTCTTGTAGTGGTGCAACTCATTTTATAGTTGCTAATAATGATTCCGGCGTTAGAGAATATGATATAGAAAAGTTTCAGCTTTTGAATCACCTGCAATTTCCTTGGCCGGTGAATGTAAGCACTCTATGATCATTGATTTGATTTTAATTGAGGTTTAGTCAAAAGTGGCGCTATCCTGCTGTAGCGAAGCGGAGCCAAGGCCGGCCGCTATGGTAAGATGATAGGAAACTATCCTACCAAAACTATGAAATTAGGGTTCAACAATAAAAAAGAGAAAGATATAAAAAATAAACTAAGAAAATTAAAGACTTTTCATTTCATTTCATTGATTTTGCCCTCTCTCAATGAGTACATATATAGTAGTAGAAGTGGATGGTAACTAAGGCCCAATAACTAAATAAAGTCCACCTCAATAATATTTCAAAGTCGTAAGAACATTCTAAAAATGCATTACAACTTAAATAACAATAATGTAAATGCTACTTCTAATTAATCATAATCCTTACTCTATCCTTGCCAATCCCTTCAAAAACAACCTTATCCTCAAGGTTGTAAAATAAAACTTAATATGCTAAATTGTTGTGGCTACATTACTCTTTCTTGGATCCCACACAATGAAGAGAAAAACTCCACTAATGTAAATAAAATGGTAGTAGAAAACCAAAGGATCACCATAGCTGTTCACGTGATGCAAAATCTGTAAGCAGCTTTGACAATGCAACTTCTTATCATAAAATTCTAATGGATACTGAAGATAATCCATTATCTTCACAACTTTGCAAATGATTTCATAAAAAACAAGTGTATTTTTAAATAATGTAAACACCATTTGTACAAATTTCCAATCATCCTCCGTGAATTTATTAAGTTCCAAATTCTCAAGTGGTTTTTCTAAAATGGGGACTATCACTATAACAACATCAGTGTTAGTTACTGCAAAGTGCAAGTCCCATAAATACTCCAACTGCTGAGATACATCGGTGGAACCAAGCTCAATTGGCATTGTAATAAACATCAAAACCTTCACTGCGTTCAGAAGCATGCTACAATCTTCGTGGTAATGCTCGAAAATCGGTACCAAATCCTTAGAAACTGTATTCAATTTGCACACTTGCTTGAACATATCATGTGTTTGTGGATCATCATGTCTCAAAAGCCTTAGTAAGTCTTTCAGGTTATCAAAATAGTATTCGCCTTTGGAGTAACCGAGTCGGTTTCTGTCGTCGTTTTCATCGATGGCTCCGAGGCCGCTGTTTTGTTCCAGAGCCAATGTATCCAAACGAGAGAGCTTGTTGAAACTAGAAGAAATTTCACCGCTGAAATTGTTATAAGCTAAAATCAACCATGTCAAATCCTGCAAACCGTACACGAATTCAGGAACCTCGTCGGAGAGAAAATTAATCTCAGAAGGTAGTTATGGAGGAGTGATGGAATTGTTGATGTCGAAAGTAGGATCTGGTGTCTTTGATAGCGGCGGCAAAGTGAAACATGATTTTTGGTTATCAAAAATGGGAGCCACATACATGTTTACGGTGATTTCCGGTAAACAACCGCTAGTCTTCCAAACTATAATAAATATGATTTGGTTACTCGTAGGATCGACTAGATTGATCCTAGGACATAGTCAAATAGGTTGTTATTCATGATAGTTCGAATTATGTCTATGATTGGTGTGTCTTGAAATAAGAAATACTTGATAAAATAAATAAAGATTAGCAATCACCTTGTTATACACGTAAATATAACATCAGCGAAAGGTAAGTTAAAGATAAAATATAAGACAAAACTGTAAAAGTGCAAGAATCTTAAAGTGCAGAAAAGTAAAATGTTTCGAAGATAAATGACATGAAAATAAAGGGTGCAGGAATGTAAATGACAGAAAGTAAACAAAACGCTGTAATATCGAAAGATACTTGAATAAAGGAAAATACACATGTATTTAAATTGGTGTTGGTGTCATACGTACATTTCTCAGCGAACTCTTTCTCTTAACACTTGATACTTGAGCAATATGTGAGTGATTTGTACAAAATGAACACCCGGAATCCTAACATTAAGATCCTTATTTATACTAGTTTCGACCCTAACGGTCCTACACTAATCTAATGCCACGTTGCCCATAGAAAATCCAAGGATGCCATCTGTCTTCGTGCGGTTACATAAACTGTTTCGAAATTCAAATCATCCCGCCTGAATCCTCCTTCGACGCGTGGCAACATAATTATAATCGAGAATGCCACGAAAACACGCTAAGCTTTAGTACTTTGCATATTTCGCAAAAACGTCTAAGTCTTAAAGACCATTCTCCTTGAATTTAGCTTCGGTGCTCACTATCTTTGTTTCAACTTAAACATCATTCTCGAAACTTGGCCATCAGTAGCCATTCTCTATCTTCAAAGATGGTCATCAGTAACCACCTTCTTCGAACTTCGAACCTTCGAAGGACATTTCTTTCCAAACGAAATCTTCAGCTAATAAATTCCCCCCAATAAATGCCTGTTTCGAAAAACAAGAGAAATAGGCGTTTCTTGCTATAACAAGATTTCGTTTTAGAGTTCCAAGATCATTGATTGACGTCATAATCATTTATGACTCTGTTTCCAAAACGTCTTGTCATTTTCAAAGATGTCTACTCATAACTTACATTCCCACGTTCTGGTCTTACTTCCTGATCATTACTCCTATATACTAGGAGTAAAGCTAATAACTATTCGACCGCCGTTGGATTAAATCAACGTCTGCCGCGTGTCTCTTGGTTTTTTACCCAAAAGATTTGAAAGGGTTTCCGTTAAACCTTTAAATACCTGAACTCATACTCTCATATAACTTTCACCTCTATTTCCTCATTCTCTCCACAGAAAAGAACGTCTCTGGTTTCATTCAAACCCATTTCTCAAAGCAAACTTACTCATGGCGTCTTCTTCAAACGTTCTTCAACCTGCTTTGAAACTTCAGAAATCTACACAGATGGGGGATCAAGAATACATACCAAACCCAAATACTGCAGAAGTGCGCGCTATTTATGCTTCTCAGGTAATCATTCCCTTTGAACTTTCTGGAAAAACTCATGCCTTCATGGGTCCTTTACCAGGAGAAACTAACTCTTCTCTGAATAAATTCTTTCCTGCTTATTATAAAACTAGGCCTTTAGTTAGTAAGAACAAAATAGATGAAGATGGCCGTCCTATCTTAGCAGATCCTGATAGTGCAGAAGACACTTCGACCGTCACCCCTTCAGCCCTAGAGAAAATTAGGTTAAACTATGTAACCAATTTTGTGAAAGTTTTTAGGTCAATTCCCTTAGCAAAAGACCCTGAACTGTACTATGCCTGACTAACAAGAGTAGAGAAACACAAGGCTTCTTTCTGGAAACAATTGGGCATTTATGATTTAATCCAACTGTCCAAAACTGGTTTAGAATACAACCAAACCATGTTAGTAGCATCAGTTCATTTCTGGGACGCTTCCCACAACACTTTTCATCTCCCGTGTGGAATGGTCACCCCCACTCTTTTCGACATAGCTGCTATCACGGGGCTTCGACCAACCGAAGAGACCTTTGACCCCAATGTCATGGATACTGATACCATTAATTTTAGCGAAGCAACAGTTACTTACACTGCGTTCATTCAACAATATCATGACGAAAGCAATGAGGTAGTCTCGGACGAAGAGCATATTGCTTTCTTAGCCTTATGGCTTTCGAGGTGCGTTTTCTGCTCTAGGTCCATACAGGTAGCAAAGAGGTATCTTTGTATGGCCAATCAACTACATGCTGGAACACAACTGAACCTAAGCCAGTTAATTCTAGGGTTTCTCTATGAGAACCTAGGTGAAGCAACAGACCTTGTTAAGAATTATGAATCAGGATCTCTGCTCTTTGCTGGTCCTTTCTGGTTTTTGCAATTGTGGCTAAATGCTACTTTCGAAGCTCACCTCCCATTTCGAGGTACTGTCAACGAAGAAGATCCAGACATCAAAAATCGAGCTGTAGAAGGAACCAGGTTGGCTTTGCTAACTCCTAAAGAAGAAACTGGGAAGCTTCGTGAACACTTTTTAGCATATGTCATGATGTTCGCTCAGTGTTATCAATTTAGCCCCTCAATGGCTCCATTCGTACAAAGGACAGTGGGTCCTAAATGGTTCACTCGAAGGTTTCCAGCGACGTCCCCAGATCATCAGACTAAATCTGTAACTATTTGGGAAGCTTTTCTTACCCCAAGGCTGTTCTATCACCGTCTCGACCCTCCAAAGGCCAATGTGTTCTTATCTGCTACCAACCAAATTTGGTTTCGAGACAATTTGGATTGGTTCAAATAAAACCCAAATGCCTGTATGAGAAAAGGAACCATATGTGTCTACATACTTTGTATTTAGCTGAAGATGAGTGCGAATCAAAAATCGCCAGATACACTGGTGTTACCAATATCTCTCCTATTCCTTTCGAACCTGCCTTTTATTCTACTCCAAATTTCCAACAATGGTGGACAGATTACTACACCATGCAGATCTTCGATGCTGAGAGCCTTACTCGAGAACTAACTGAAGCTTTTGCTGATGTGCAGGAAAACTTTCGCAAAGGTACTTCAACCCATATTAAAGAAATACAAGCCTTTCAAAAATTCTTTGAGACTATCTACAGGCCTGATGATCTTAGTCGGATCGTTCGTGAAGCTGCAGTTATTTTGCGCGAAAAGTTCTCTGCTAAACTGGATAAGTTGAAACTGCCCTCGTCTGTTCGACCAGAACTACGTTATGAAGTGGCTTTCAAACTTAATCCTCCAAAATTCCCTCCACCGCCAAGTGCTGATTTTGGTGTGGCTTTAAGCCCTCCTTTCCCAGACTGGTTCGTGTGTGGGAACGCTTTTAAAATTCTTCAGGAAAGCACTAAAAAACGCGCTGAACGAGTGGTCCCGACTAAGCATACCCTGGATACTTTCAAAGGACACCTTCATATAGATCTTGAACATGTTCGTGTCTTGACTCCAATACCTGAAGGTTTGGGTTTAGACAACTTTCGACTAACTTTTCTTTCTTTTGGTCGAAATACTGATTCTAGTTTCAACTACAGCCGTAGATCAAAAGAGAAAGATCACAGAAGCCGCTGCACAAAAGGATTCTGGAGTTTCGAAGAGCAACAAGACAAGTAGGAGTGATTCTACCACGACCGGCAAGAAACCCACGGTATGTACGCATTTTATATTCCAATTGGTATATTTCTGTGGATAGTACTTACTTTGCTCAATTTATATTCTTCAGACTTCGAAACCTCCGGTGCACTCGAAGCGAAAAGATCCTCAAACTGTTGTTTCAGATGATGAAGACAAATCTCCTCCTCGCACCAGGCAAGGACACAAGAAAAGATAGAAGACTGTCACTCCTTCGGACAAAGGAAAGGGGTCTGGTTCTTCGAAGATTACTTCACCGGCTGATAAGGTATCTTCCGAAGAATCACCTTTGAAAGGTGGTAGTAACGTTCTTGTTGTGGAGAGCCACAACTTGAGTCCAGATAATATTCCAAACAAGGTATTTGGATTTCACAACATATTCATCTCTATAAATTTTTAACTTACACAATTAAGTTAACATTTTACCTTATGGATGTAGGATGATGCCGGTACAGCCACTTCTGATCTCAAAGCTTTCAACCTTACCATTGACCTTGATAGTCTCCAAAGTAAGTGTACGTTTTTTCTTCTCCTTATGACAAACAAATTTCTTGCAATCTTCCCATCATAAGGTGTTCTAATTACTTAATGCTGATCGCGACTTTACGTGTCTATAAATCTGATGACTGCAAGTGCACAGTCGTGTCGTGTAGTTTTAAAAGATATCGAATCCACAGGGACTATGAATCGATCTACCGTTATCTAAGGTTACTATGTAAAGCTAGGACTACTAAAATTTTGATTGTTCCTAAGGGAGAGTGATAGTGAGAAATAAAGAATATAATAAAAGACAGGTATCAGTATGTATTTCGTTTAACTTAAGGTAATCCGAAGGTCCATTGGCTTTTGCATAATTCAATTAAAAATCTTTACTAATTCAATTGATTAAAAATCCTCGTCTCAAACTTTCGCTCTGTTGATTCAGATTACTATCCTAATCCTAATGTACGCTTTCGCCATCCCATCAGATTTTAGAAGAGCTTTTTGGAAACAACGTAATTAATAAAATGCCTATTTTATGAAGTTGTTATCTATTTAAATCTCCTAATCTCAAACTTTCGCTCTGTTGACTCGGAACATGCTAATATCCCTAACGTACGCTTTCGCCATCCCGCTCGGGTGTAAAAACAATTTTTGAAAATAAATAAGTCCCAATTAGTTTTAATACGCTTTCGCCATCCTTAAAACTAATGTCCTATGTCTACTATCTGGTTAAAGATCTCAAACTTTCGCTCTATTGATTTTAACCTTTGACCGTCTTAACCCCTCAAACTTTCGCTCTATTGGTTTTAAGACTTACTAATTAAATTAGACATATAAACCAAAAATAAGTGATAATTAATAAAACATAATTAAGCCAATTTATTTCGGATCCCTCGGTTAACTTACTCTACATACCGACACCTTAGTAATTTAGCCAGACATATTAATATGGTTAAGCATGCATAAATAGATTCGGTTTATAATAATAGGCATGTTAATAGGCATACAATATATCATGAAAATAAACATATAAATAAGGCGGTAAATATTAAACCTGAATTAAATAAATGGCAAGTAAATCTTCAAGTATCGAACCTCCACCACAAGTTGGCTGGATCGTTCTTCGGAATTTAAACGGACAGAAAATAAAACAAGGAAATAAAAATGATAAATCTAACGTAAGGCTAGATTTATAAAAAGTTCACAACAATTTCCGGTGTAGAAATCGTTGTGAGAAAATAAGTGTTTGAATGAAAGCAGAATGAAAAATATGATTCGCGGTACAATTTCGGCAGCACTTCGTTAGCAGGAAATCGGACACTTTGGACTGAAGTGACTGCTTCTATTTATAGGGGATGCTTTGCAGTGACGTTGCGTGAAAAGAGGAAGCTCTTCAGACTGGCTTGGAGACGTGCGTCTCCGATTCTTCAGGAAGACTGGGCGCATGACTTGAGACGTGCGTCTCAAGTGGAGAATCTTTAGGGAAATGGAGACGTGCGTCTCCCTTTTGCTGATGTGGCATAGAGACGTTGGAGACGTGCGTCTCCGCTTACTTGTGTGGATTGGGCTGCTTTCCTTCGTGGGCTGGATTGCTTCATTGGGTCTTTGGGTCTCTTTCAGCACACTTGGGCCTTATTTGCACTCCCTTTTTACTTCAGCACCTATTTTTCGTCTTTTAGGCATAGATATGGGTCGTTTTAGCTCCATTTCTTCTCTTTTTCACAATTAGTCATAATAAGAGTGTAAAACCTGAAACAAAGCAAAAACTCGCGTAATATCATAATAAATCAATATAATAAAC
Source organism: Vicia villosa (assembly GCF_029867415.1). NCBI lineage: Eukaryota > Viridiplantae > Streptophyta > Magnoliopsida > Fabales > Fabaceae > Vicia > Vicia villosa. Next base: position 23,156,427 of record NC_081185.1, read on the forward strand.
GAAAAATGCTATAAATATTTATGGATTTCAGGCTAAATATACGATATAAAATCGTGTTATCAAATTCCCCCAGACTTGAACCTTTGCTTGTCCTCAAGCAAAATAGCAAGATAGAAATGGGAGGACAGCGAAATGAAACACGCTTCCACCACATCGTTCGGTCATACTCAGCTACATTGTGTTCTTGTTTGAAAATAATGTTGCAGATCCAAACAATAAACTTATAGTAGCGACACTAGACAACTCCCAGTATGCATACCAATCCGAATCATGCCATTATAGCTCGACCTTTTGACTCGTCATCATGTTTTACCCTTTTCATTCGCGCGCAATCACATTAAGCCCATTATCTTGACACACACATAGCAGAGTAGTCGGTTAGTGACTATGATCCTTCTCATGGAGTTCTGGCACAATATGTGGTATACTCCTTAGCATTCACTTGTAGATTGTGGGGAATCGGACAATAGTCCTTCCTACCAAGTTCAGTACCAGATGACTTCTGAACCAATCAACAATGAGTTTTTAAATTCTTTGTATTTGAGATTTGCGACCGTCAGGTTAAATGATCTTGTGAGGATCACCTTACTTAGTAGGCACATTTCTTATTATGGTTAAGCACATAATTATTATTATGAGGATCATACACTTATATTCATCGACTCTCTGCGTAGTTTGTATCTAAGACGGTGCCGACTGCTAGAATAAACTACTAAGGGTTACTTCAAAAATTAAAGTTGATGGTTTC